>NW_024465313.1:0-59928 GCF_017591425.1 Ochotona curzoniae
GTTGAAGAGCAATCCAGAATGGCCACCCTTCCTGCTAGGACAGGAGGTGGACTAAGTAAGGTTGGTGGGGAGGACATGAAGTGTTTGGTCCCCAGGCTGGCATGCTAGTTTCCTGGTCTTTGGGCTCTTGTTAACATATATGCTTGAGTCCCAGCTGGGTGGAAGGGCAGGGTCTCAGGCCGGCATATGTGCCAGAGGACTGGATCTAGGATCCCGGGTGGTGGGTGGCTTCAGGCCAGCACATCACCCCACCAGAAGACCGGGCTGGGGAATCCTTGTGCGCATGGGTGTAAGGGCTGTGGATTGACCAGGAAAGGGAGTGTAGGATGCACGGGAGGGAGCAGCACTGAGGGAGCATGTTACAAGTGAGGAATGACTCCTGGAGGACTTGCACTGCCAAGGCCACTGTACTAGCAGGCATGCGACGGGGCTGACACTGCGCAGTTTAGAAGGGGGAAGCTAGAGGACCTTTCTGGATCAGACTGAAGTACCCACCCACATGAAAGACCTGAGCTGGGCTAGTCGATGTCAACCACCAGTGATCACGAACCACTGGCACACACTAAAGCTCAGGCTGGGGGCCTATATGGAAGTGAGTGTTAGGCTGGGCTGTGGCACTGGCCAACACACAAGAGAACCAGGTCTAGGGGCACCTGATGGCGAGTGCCAAGCTGAGGCATGCGGTGCCACACTGGGCCACAGCACCGACAAACCATAAGAAAGATTTGAGTAGGGGAGCAGTAGGGAGTCCCTTGCTGGGCCACTGCTCCTGCTGGTGACTGTTAGAACTGGGACCTGGGGCAGAACAGGCTGGGCAGGGCCAGGGAAAGATTATCTCAAGTCTGAAACAATCAAACTACCAACTTCTTAGGAACTATCAAAAGCACCCTAGCAATACCTTTCAAACGTTCTGCCTCACATCCGGGTCTCTATGCATCATCAAATGCCTATTTCCCATCCCCAAGTGTGGTGGTAGTTTAACAGCAAGGAGGCCCCTCTCCTTCTTCCTCTATGGACACAGGAGCTAAAAAAAAAAAAAAAATACCTGAAATGTTTGTCCCACCCATCTTCCTGCAAACCTGACCCTTCCCACCCTAATCAGTGGCCCATATGAGCATGTATCGCTGTCAACTTTGTGAACAATATTTAAAAAAAACATTAAGTATGTGTTATTGGGGCCCAGTGCAGTTGCCTAGTGGCTAAAGTCCTTGCCTTGTACACATCAGGATCCCATATGGGCACTAGTTCGTATCCCAGCTGCTCCACTTCCCTTCTCACAAATGCTTGTGGCCTGGGAAAGCAGTGGAGAACGGCCCAGTGCTTTGGGACCCTACACCCACGTGGGAGACCCAGAAGAGCTCCTGACTTTGGGCTCCTGGCTTTGGATTGGCATAGCTCCGGCCATTGTGCTCACTTGGGGAGTGAATCATCAGATTAAAGATCTTTCTCTCTGTCTCTCCTCCTCTCTGTGTATCTGACTTTCCAATAAAAATAAATTAAATTAGGGCCCGGCGCGGTGGCACAAGTGGTTAAGTCCTAGCCTTGCATGCCCGGGATCCCATATGGGCGCCGGTTCTAATCCCGGCAGCCCCGCTTCCCTTCCAGCTCCCTGCCTGTGGCCCGGGAAAGCAGTTGAGGACGGCCCAAAGCTTTGGGACCCTGCACCCGCGTGGGAGACCCGGAAGAGGCTCCTGGCTTCAGGTCGGCATAGTATCGGCCGTTGCGCTCACTTGGGGAGTGAATCATCGGACGGAAGATCTTCCTCTCTGTCTCTCCTCTCTGTATATGCGCCTTTCCAATAAAAAGTAATAAAAATAAATCTTTAAAAAAATAAAAAATAAATTAAATTAAAAAAATAAAATGTGGATCCCTGAAAAGCAATTTTAGATGCTGGCATAATTTTTTCTGCCTTTTGGGAATATTTTCAATGGGTCTGGAATTTCCACTGGTTGGATCTCTTAGTGCTTTTGTTTTCTTAACTGGAGGTAAGGGTCACATCCAACACCTTCACTAGAAGATTCTGCCTAAGAATCCCATCACGGAGGAGTGTGTTGGCAGACCTACGGGGTCATCTAATTCTCCTTCCCAGTGGAAGGCTACCTTGGGGACAAACTGGCAGAGACACAATCCACGGAAACTAAGTCTAATTGAAAGGGCAGAGTGTTTGCACCTGCAAGTGGCAAAGTGGCAGTTTGTTTTTAAGAGGAAGAAAAGAATTGCTGGCTAATGAAGTTTCAGTGATTCTCTATAGAAATCAGTCCTCTACAAACACACAAGGTTTCATCTGACCCACAGTTGGTTCCCTCACCATATTCCTCATTTTACTTAAATTTGATGTGCCTTGAGTGTTTCTGAAAAATAATCCGTTTGTTTGAAATTGAATGTCCTTCGGGCTGTGCCTTTAAGTAAGTACATTCTCCTGAGAAAGAGTGCAGAGTGTCAAGTTGGGACAGAGAGCTAGAGCGCTAGGTTTCCTGTCCCAGGTGCAACTAAACAAAAACTAATAGCATCTGTTCCTTTCCCGGGCAGTCTCTCTGCTGGGAGAATTTGTTGCCGTAGTAGAGAGCTTTTATTGGTACTTATGTGCCTCATTTTAGAAGGTGAATGTTGCACATTGAGGAAAAATTGTAAAAATATTACAGTGACTGATATGTCTTTATTATTGACATTTTGGCATGATTACTTTATAACGTTTCCTCTCTGTTTCAAACCCGTACACACACACACACACACACGTGTCACATTTTTCTTTGCATTCGACTGTCTGAGAGTGTTAGCAGAATTCAATGACCTTTGGGCTGTTGTGGTATATCAGGTCAAGCCACCAAGTGAAGAGTTCTGGTTCAAATTTCAGCTGCTCCACCTCTGGTTCAGCATCCTGCAGATGCACCCGAGAAGGCAACAGACAATGGGCTGCGAGCTTGGGCCCTTGCCGCCCACAAGAAAGGCCTGGATTGAGTCTTGGCTGCTGGTCCAGAGCTGGCTGTCACTTCCATTTAGGGGTGAACTAGTGAATGAAAGGTTCTCTCTGTCTCTTTCTATCCCACCCCACCCTGTTACTTTGCTTTCAAGTAAATTATTAAATTCTTTTTTGGAAAATTTTTAATATTTTTATTGGAAAGTCAGATATACACAGAGGAGGAGAGGCAGAGAGGAAGATCTTCCATTCGATGACTCACTCCCCAAGTGATCACAATAGTCAGAGCTGAGCCAATCAAGCCAGGAGCCAGGAGTGTCTGCCAGGTCTCCCAAATGGGTGCAGGGTCCCAAGGATTTGGGCTGTCCTCAACTGCTTTCCCAGGCCACAAGCAGGGAGCTGGATGGAATGCAGGGCTGCTGGGATTAGAACCGGTGCCCATATGGGACCCCGGTGCATGCAAGGCAAGGACTCTAGCCACTGGGCCACCAAGCTTGACCCAAGAAATTGTTTTAAAAAAAAAGTTCTTCAGTGTGAGTCCAGCACAGTGGCATAGCACACTAATCTTCCACCTCTGTTGCGGAGTGCGATCTGGATCACACTGGACTTAAGTGTAGGACATTGGGAGGAGTCTGTTGCCCAAGCTTGGTGACAGCAGCTCCCTGGACACTCCAGCAGGCGCAGTGCCCTGCTGCCAAAGTCAGGGGGTTTAAGGTCTCATCCTCCAATCAGGTGAGAGCCACTCTGTGCAAGCAAAGCTTCAGGTGCAGGAGGCAGCCAGGGAGTTACCAGAGCCGGGAGGTTTTCTTGTAGTTCACTCATCTAGTACAATAGGAGGCAGGAGGGGCCAGGTGTGCTGAGCCCCTGGAGCCCCTGGAATGCTGTTCTGAATGATGTGGAAGGCAGGAGGGGCGGGGTGCACCTTTCCACCCTCAATTAACTTGAATGGTGCTAGAGGAGGCAGGAAGGGCGGGGAGCGGAAACTTCATTTCCGTGCTCCATTCACCTTCAATTAACCTGACAAGCAGGTGCCAGCAGCCAAGGGCAACGCCCCACTGCACCTGCAAGTGCCAGCATCCCATCTCAGTGCCAGTGCACGTCCTGGCGCTCCACTTCCAATGCAGTTGTCTGACTACAGCCTGGGAAAGCAGTGGAGGAAAGCTCACGCCCTGCATCCACATGGGAGGCCGGGAAAAGGTCCTGTAAACAAACTTGAAATGATCAGGTGCATATGATCTGTATGTGTTACATTATTTTTTTTTTTTTTATTGGAAAGGCGGATATCCAGAGAGGAGAGACAGAGAGGAAGATCTTCCATCTGATGATTCACTCCCCAAGTGAGCGCAACGGCCGATGCTATGCCAATCTGAAGCCAGGAGCCTCTTCCAGATTTCCCACGCGTGTGGGTGTGTGTGTGTGTGTGTGTGTAGGGTCCCAAAGCTTTGGGTTGTCCTCGACTGCTTTCCCGGGCCACAGGCAGGGAGCTGGATGGGAAGTGGGGCTGCCGGGATTAGAACTGGTGCCCATATGGGATCCTGGGCGTGCAAGGCGAGCAGCTTAACCACTGTGCCATCGTGCTGGGCCCAAATAAATCTTTATTTAAAAAGGTTTTGAATAAGGTCCTCAGTGCATCTCTCCCCTTTGCCTGCAGGGCCCAGCGCAGCAAGCAGCCCCAGTCCCCTCTGTCCAATTCCCTGGGCCCGGAGAGGAAGCACAGCCAGGTACAGTGGGTCAGGGAGGAAGAAAAGGTTCCCCGACCGTGGCGGGGCGTCCGGCGGAGGAATCCTGCGTGGTGCTGACGCGCAGGGACTGACGCATGGTCACTTCCTGCGAGGTGCTGTGGCCCTGCAGCCTCAGTCAGCAAAGAAGCAGCAGAGGAAGAGGACGCACTGCTGGGCTCTCTGTGGGGAGTAGTTCTCCTCCCGAAGATGCGCTGCTGGCCCTTGAGTGGACGTGAAGAGCTCGTGGACTCCAGCTGACCCTCGACCCACCTGCTGTCCACCTGTACCTGACCAGAGGAGGGCCTCGTGGTGGCCGCCATGTTGGACCCACATGGGTGCCTGAGGTGCAAGAGGTGGAGTTGGTGTCGCCCCAGAGTGCCTGGTCTTTGAGCCTTGCTGAGTGTTCACAGACCGACTGGGCTTCACCAGCACCATGCGAACTCTGAGGGGAAACGGACATCTACAAGGTAAGACCCCCAGGGCACAGGGGTCCTGGAAGGGGAGGGTGCTGCTTGGCCCTCCCGTGTGTCCAGGAGAGCAGGTGGCGGCTTGTCCTTGGGTGGGGGTCCATCTGGGGAGGGTGTGGCTTGTCCTTGGGTGCGGGGTCCAGCTGGAGAGGGTGTGGCTTGTCCTTGGGTGCAGGCCCCAGCTGGGGAGGCCATGGCTTGTCCTGGTTAATAGGGTGCGGTTTGTCCTTGGGTGTGGGGTCCAGCTGGGGCTTTTGAGGCTTGTCCCTGGGTGCGGGGTCCAGGTGGGGAGGATGCGGCTTGTCTTTGGGTGCGGGGTCCAGTTGGGGAGGGTGCGGCTTGTCCTTGGGTGCGTGGTCCAGCTGAGGCGTGTGGGGCTTGTCTTTGGGTGCGGGGTCCAGGTGGGGAGGGTGTAGCTTGTCTTTGGTTGCGGGGTCAGGCTGGGGAGGGTGTGGTTTGTGCTTGGGTGCTAGGCCCCAGCTGGGTAGGCTGTGGCTGGTCCTTGGGTTACGGGTCCAGGTGGGGAGGGTGCGGCTTGTCTTTGGGTGCGGGGTCCAGTTAGGGAGGGTGCGGCTGGCCTTGGGTGCCGGATCCAGCTGAGGCGTGTGGGGCTTTTCTTTGGGTGCGGGGTCCAGGTGGGGAGGCTCTGGCTTGTCCTTGGGTGCGGGGTCCTTGGGTGCCAAGCCAGCTGATGACAGCTGAGTTAATGATTGTCCTCAGTTTATCACATGAGTACGGTCTGTGGACATAGTATACTACTTCAGAAAGTTTGAGGAAAAGGTGAAATTAGAAATAAGTCTGTTCTAGTACAAAACAATTTTGAAATTCCTGCTTCGTTTTTTCATAGTGTGCCTTTCCCACAAAGTTGTTAAATTGTCCGATGTCATTGGACCCTGCGAGGAAGGATTTGGGCTTCTTCCTTCCCATGCGGGAGATTGAAATGGGAGTGATTTCCTTTGTCTTGTAACTGTAAGAATCCTCTTGGAGAGCTGGATTATAACGTTTTTGGGTAGGCTTGGTTGGGTTGAATCCAACTGGTGACCTTTGTACTTGATGTGGTTGTATCTTTCTTTTTGGAAAGTTTTCTGTCATCACTTCTTGGAATCTACTTTCTTCTCCTTTGAGACATTCTCAAATCCCTCTTGAATCCTCTTGAATTCTAATAATCCAAGTATTTGCTCTTTTCATGCTATTCTATGTAAGGTTTTTTTTTATTCCTTTTAAATTTTTTCTCCTCCAGTTCTATATTTTCAAATATCCTGTCTTTGGGTACAGCGATTGTTCTGTTTGGTCTGTTTTGGGATGGTGCCATCTGTCATGTTTAAAAACCACTGAAGTCTGATTTTCAGTTGAAGGATTTGTGCTTGATGTTATGTAATTCATACCTATCACATCTCTGTTTGGCTATTGCATTATTTTTTCATGTTCTCTTGATTTTTGTTGAGTTTCATTACAACAGCTATTTTGAAATCATCATCCAGGAATTTGGGAATTTCTGGATGATTGATTTTTGTGGCATGCGTTTTGCTATTTGGGCAAGGTTCCCTGAAAGTTCTCGATGCTTGTTGATACCTAGTGTTGTACACTGAAGGGTGAACTGCACTGCTCTGGCTCCATTTCTGCATGTCCTAGCAATTCTAGGTAGTCTGTTTTCTCTGAGCCTCTGGACACTTCTGTTTTTTCAGCAGTAGACAGGAAGCACCTAAGCCACGATTTGCCCCAGGGCTGCTGTTGATGGGTGGTATTTCTCCAACTCAGATTTAGGTAAATCTGCTGTAAATGTGTTGTTCAGTGTGAACTGGGCGTATGCCTTAAAAGGGGCCATGCCTTCCTCCAAGCCTCTTCCTGAGCCTGTCCTTGTGCTTTGACCATGAATGCTACCATGCTAGACCATGTCTGGGGCCTTCTGGTCACCAAGACAGGTGAAACCTGGAGATAGGACTAGACCTGTGTGTTGCTGCAGGGCTGACTGCCTGGGCTGCACCTGTCAGCTGCTGCTGCTGCTGGCTTAGGTAGAAGACTGCTCATGTGGAGAACTCTGCTGTGCTCTGGGGCCAGGGACTGTTAGGAGCTGTTTGTTGCTGGGTTTTATTGACCTAGTACTGGCTGGAATAGTCCTGTGACTCCTTGCTGGCTCTCCGGAGTTGTAGTCGGTATGATGAGAAAGCCCCCAACTACTCCGGCAGTCCTAGGTGTTCATTCTTAGTCTCATAGTCACCAGGTCATTTGTGATCTTGAGGGTGCAAATGCCCGTAAGAGGCAAATGATGGTACTTGCACAGGTCTGTCTCACCAGATAAGAAGTGCCTGTTAGGTTCGCTGACACTTACCTTGAGATGGAAGCCATTAGGTTCTGCTTTATTAGTCCAACATGAACCTAAAGACGCAGTCCTGTGACCTGTTGCTGTTCACCTAAGGTTGGAAGAGAGTGACAAAGCAGGCCTCTAACCGCCTGAGCTGGTCACAGGCTGGGTCCCCTAGTCAGAGGTCCCTGCAAAGTCCCAGGGTTGTTGATCTACCAGAGGCCAGCAGTGACACATGGCAAAATGAGTCCAAACCTCCAGAGCTCAGGGCTCTGCATGATGCCAGTCTGGGAGCACTGGTGAGGAACTGGAGTCCTGTAGGCTTTATTAAGTGCCGGTCTCAGCATAATGGGCTCTGAAGTGTGTGCTGTGCAGCTGTAGTTTTGTTTCCTGCTGGTGGTTGGGGCAGGCTGTCAGAGGCCACCTGGCAGCAAAAGTTCCCAATACTTCCTGCTCTGGTATGGTCCTGGGGCCAGGACAAGGGCTGTCATCTCAATTTTTTACAATGGTCCTGGTCTTCCCATGGCCACTCAGGAGGCAACTCTCTCTGCATCTGTCCCTGGGTTGGGGGAAGGGTGGCATGCCTGGACAACTCTTGTTTTTGCTTTCTTTGATGTGACTCTCAGCATGATAGGATTATAACAAGGTGAGGCATTCTTTCCCCTGCCTGACTCCAGTAGCTCTTGAGAAACTAACTTGGTGTATGTGTAACTATTCGCATTGCTGTCTGCACAGGAGCCTCTTAGTCAGATGCCCTCCAGTGAGAGAGCTCAAGAGCTCCCTTCAGTTAGCCCAACTGCCTGCAGTGGCCAAGGCTGGGCCAGGCTAAAGCCAGGAGCCAATCCCAATCTCTCACATGAGTGACACTAATTCTACTCCATGCGCCATCCCCTGCTGGCTCCCAGGGTCTGCATCAGCAGGATGGTGAGGATCCATGACCTCAGCCAGGCTCTCCATCTGGGATGCAGGTGAAGCAGCATCTCAGTTGTTAGAACAAATGCCTGCTCAGAAACCACATGTTCCAAACACAGAGTCTTAGTACATGGACACTTAGGTTAGGTTTTACATTTACAATGATGCTAAAAGTAACTGAGACCAATTGATTTAGACTCTGTACATTGGACCAAGGGATGAGAAATAAACTGAACATGGATACGTTTTCCAAGGTTAGAGTCTGGATTAGTGGATCCAAGAAGAGTCTGGATTTTCATTAATGTCTGATAATTTATAAGAAACAAGGTAAAATAATGAGTCCGTGCATTCTGTTGATCACTATTTCAGGAGGATTAGCACAAAGGCAGACAGTGAATAGTTTGATACTTCAAAAACCAAATTTGGGACCCGGCACAGTAGCCTAGTAGCTAAATCCTCCTGTTGCACATACAAGGATCCCATAGGGATGCCAGTTGTAATCCCGATGGCCTTGCTTCCCATATGGCTCCCTGCTTGTGACCTGGGAGTTTTTAATGGACATTTGCAGTATGAACCCTCAAATGGGGAAGATAAGCCCCCTCCACCTTTTTGAACAGTTTTTTAAGAAGTAAACCATGGGCCCACCGTGGTAGTCTAGTGGCTGAATTCCTTGTCTTGCCTTCCTTCCAGGCCTGTGTAAAGAGCATTTCAGAATACACACAGAAACAGGCAACATCTGGACACAGCTCTAAGGTATGTATGAAGAAAGGGCAATGAATTGGTGATTGAGTTTATTCCTTTATTTGCATGTCTTTGAAGGGAAGGGCAGAAGCTTTTTGTTGAGATTGATTGGTTGATTTTAGGGTGTAGTGGTTAAGGTCCTCACCTTGAACCTACCAGGATCCCATATGGGCTCTGGTTCTAATTCCGCAGCTCCACTTCCCACCCAGCTCCGTGCTTGTGGCCTGGGAAAGCAGTCGAGGATGACCCAAAGCCTTGGGACCCTGCACCTGCATGGGTGACCCAGAAGAGGCCCCAGGCCCCTGGCTCTGGATTGGTGCAACTCTGGCCATTGCAGCTGCTTGAGCAGTGAATCATCGAATGAAACATCTTCCTTTTTGTTTCTCCTCCTCTCTACACATCTGCCTTTCCAAAAAACAAATAAATATGTTGTAAAAGTTCATGAATAAAATGAATTGAAAAATAACTACAATTTTCTCGAAAAAAAACTAAAGTCAATGTGTATGAAAGTCGGCAATAAGTTCATGGAAATGTGAATTATTAAACCAAGCAAAGTTTTCCCACATTATTCCAACTTCCAGAAATGTTTGGAAGCAGCATGATTCCTCACAGAAATGTCATTCACTGTGTTGAAGTTGGATAGTTTTGAGATATTTGTTACTGAGAACTGCACTGCTCTGAAGATTACTTTAGATGTGCATGGTTGTAGCTAAGCATGTCCTTTGGTTTGTGTGGTGGTTAGAACTCGTGCAGCATGGGAGTGCTGCTGTGGTGCAGTGGGTGAAACCATGGCTCACACCACCAGCATTCATAGAGTGGCAGTTTGAGTCCCAGCTGCCTCACATCCTTTCAGGCTGCCAGCTGGGGATCCTGGATCCCTGGCACCTGTGTGGGTAACCCAGAAAAAACTCATGGCTCATTTGGACAGTGAATGAGCCAGGAGTGAAGAGAAGTCATCTTCTGTTTCTGTCTCTCCTTTTCTCTCTGAATTTTAAAAATACATACCTATTTTCATGCTTTCTCTTGTAAGTCTTCCCATAAATTTTATCTATTTTTTAAAGATTTATTTATTTTCTTGCAAAGGCAGATGTACAGAGAGGAGGAGAGACAGAGAAGATGACTTCCGTCCAGTGATTCACTCCTCAAGTTACCGAAAGGGTTGGGGCTGACCTGATCCTAAGCCAGGAGCCAGGAGCCTCTTTCTGGGTCTGCCATGCGGGTGCAGGATCCCAAGGCTTTGGGCCATCCTCCACTGCTTTCCCAGGCCACAAGCAGGGAGCTGGATGGGAAGTGGAGGTGCCGGGATTAGAACCGATGCCCATATGGGATCCAGGTTGGTTCAAGGTGAGGACCCTTAGCCTTTATACTATTTTCTGGGCCCATTTCTATCTATTACAAATTGCCTTTGACTGTGTTCATGACTGCACTGAATCTACTCCAGGAGACACAGTTACCTTCCCCTTTCATTCCATATTGACAGGCAAAAGTTTAGACACTGTGTTATTTGATTTTACATAGCACTTGAAAGCATTCGGTGTTTTTAGCCTGTTCTTCATAATGCTATATTGTTGTGGTATCCTCCATAATTTTCTATTCAAGACAATTTTTTTCACTGTCTACTGAAATCTCACCTATTCTAAGAACATTTTTTTCCTTCAGATATCATCTTGATTGCCAGAATGATCATTAGTTTGATGAGGATTTTTCTTGCCTTAGCATCTGCTCCCTCTATCATTTTTCAAATTTAGTTGTGATAGCAATTGATGACTCCACAATTCATGTCTGTAATCCAGACAGCTCTCTTGGTCCCCATTTACTCCTGCCATAATCTCCATTATTATGCCACAACAATGCCAAACTTCACCATTGCTAACACCCCATCACACACAATAATCAAAACATAGTCTTGCTTTTTTCTATGAATTATAATGAAATTCTGCACCGGGGTGTGCAACTTGATATGAAATAAAAATGTTTTTAACTTTTTTCTTTGCTTTCATGCACCAATGCATATATCCATGCATTTCTATATGTTAAATATTTCCAACTATTTCCCCTAATGATTTCTGTAACAATGCTAGTTTGGACAGCTGTTGTCATCAACCTTAATTTCTCCCATCTTCCCCAAACCACTTTCAAGTCTACACTGGTTCTTTTGTCAAAATTCATTCCCTATTTGTTACTTCTTCCTCTCACTCTAAATTCTCAAGGAATTTCTTTTGGATTTAAGTGAGCCCCATCATTTCTTCACATGATAGTAATTCTCTGAGGGACGTAGGCATTAGTCAAATGGTGGAGATACTGCCTTGGACACCTCCATGCCATGGTGGAGTGCCTGGCTCTATTCCCAAGCCTGGCTTTCTGATAATGCTCAACATGGAAGCCTACAGGTGATAGCTCACAGAGTTTATTCCATGCCCCAGGCCTGGCAGTAGGGAGTTGAGCTCGTGGCTCCTGGTGTTTGACTGGTGTAGCCTGTGTAGTGTAGGTACTTTTCTTGCTTGACAGGAAAGCACTTGCATCTCTCCCCTTGTTCTCCAGGGCCCAGTGCAGCGAGAAGCACCTGGCCCCGTCCAGCCGTGCAGAACATCCCTGGGCGAGGAGAGGCAGCACAGCTGGGCACCCTGGGGTCTGGGAGGAGGAAGAAAAGGGTCCTGGATGACGGAGGAATCCTGCGTGGTGCTGACGCGGAGGAATTGGCTGCAAGGTCACTTCCTGCAAGGTGCTGCGGCCCCACAGCCTCAGTCAGCGAAGAAGCAGCAGAGGAAGAGATTGCACCGCTGGGCTCTCCATGGGGAGCAGTTCTCGTGCTGGAAGATGTGGTGTGAGCTCCGGGAGAGGACGTGACGTGGCTCGTGGACTCCAGCTGACCCTCGTCCCACCTGCTGTCCACCTGCACCCCACCTGGGTTAGGCCTAGTGGTGGCCGCCATGGTGGACCCACTTGGGGCTGGCTGGGTTCCAGGTGGAGTTGGTGCCGCCCCCAGAGTTCCTGGAACTCCCTGGAGGAGTTCACAGACCCACTAGACTTCACCAGCACCATGCGACCTGTGACCAAGAACACGGACATCTACAAGGTAAGACACCCGAATGTTCCGGTGTCCAGGAAGGGTAGGTGGCGGCTTGGCCCTAGCCCATGTCCGGAGTGCAGGCCAGGTGGCTGCTTGTCCTTGGGTGTGGGGTCAGCTGGTGAGCCGGTGGCTTGGCCATCAGCCGGGGTACAGGAGGGGCGATGTCCACTTGCACTCCTGTGGGGTTTAGGAGGCTGATCCGCGGCTTAGCCCTGAGTGTGTGTTCCTGGAGACCAGGCGTTGGCTTGGTCTTCAGTGCAGGAGGAAGGGTAGGCAGTGGCTTAGCCATCAGCATGGGGTCCGGGTGGGGAGGCAGTGGCTTGCTTTCTGTGTGTGGTCCAGCAGGGCTAGCCTCAGCTTGGCCCTGGGTGCTGGGTCTGGGAAGTCATCCAGTGGCTTGGTCATTGGCCCGGGGTCCTTGAGGGCAGGTGGTGTGTTGTTCATTGTTGGTGTCTTTGAGCACAGGCCTGTCCTTGGGGTTATATTGGAGTCATTATGGCTGCTGGTGGCTTGCTGTCTTTTTGAGGTCCATGATGGCAAGGGTAGCTTGGGCATGAGCAGGGGTGCAGGAGGGGAGGTTGTTGCTTGCCTTTATGCTTGGTTTACCAGGGTGGCCGTGGTTAGCACTTAGTGCAGGTTCCTGGAGGTGAGGTTATGTGTTGGCCATCTGCCATCCCAGGGTGTTGCTTGAGTGGCTTGGGCAGTTTTGACTTGATTGCATCAGGGCTGAGAAGATCTTTTCCAGATCCACTGGCTGACCAAGTCCACCTTAGTGCATCCACAGGCCCAGGCACTTGCTGTAAGCTTGGCCAGGAGAATGGTCTGTTCTGTTCTGCTTTCCATTTTCTGACATGGCACATCCCCATCTGGCTGAGATGAGCTGGCTGCCCTGTCCCCCATGTGCAATGGGGCACACTGCCCAAACTTGGCAGAGCCCTAAACACCTAGGAGGCCCAGTCCCCATTCTTGAGCTTTCATGAGTTTCTTTCTCTGCTTTTGAGTAAGCTAATGCTTGTTGTTTTGGATTCCTTTTTAGAGAAGTTACCAGCCTCTTGTAACAAGAGAGGAATGGAGGGAAAGCGAGAAGCAATGAATTGGATGCCAAGTGTAGCAGCCAGGACCTGGAACTGTCAGCCCTATGGGATCCCGGTGCTTGCAAGGTGAGGATTTAGGCAATCAGCCATTGTACTGTGGATCTCTCTCTCTGTTTGTAAGATCCTTTTACTTCTATTGGAAAGAGTAACACAGAGAGAAGGAGAGACAGAGATCCTCCATCCATCATCAAATTTGCCAGATGACCATAATAGCTGGGGCTGAGCCAGCCTTTCTGGGTCTCCAGTCTTTCTGCATGAATGCAGGGGACCAAGGACTTGATCTGTCCTTTATTGCCTTCACAGCCACAAGCTGGGAGCTGGATGGGCAGTGAAGCAGCCAGGACACCAGCTGGCACCTGAGTGGTATGCCTGTGCCACAGGTGGAAGCTTAGCCTACAGTGCCATAATGCTGGCCCCCAATTTAGCACATTTTCGTTGAGTTTTTGATTAAGTCAATTATTCCAGTGATTTGTTTTCACTGAAAATTTCATTCTCTCTCTTGTTCCGGTAGGAGTGGTTTTGTAGAGATAAGTAGTGAAATGCCAGAGTTTCTGCTAATATTCTGGTTCAAGTGTGTGCGAGGGCTAGTGTTGTGGCACAGTGCGCTAATCTACCATCTGTAGTGCCGACATCCCACATGGCCATGTTGCTGTTTCCTGGAGTTATCTTTGCTGTTCACTCCAGACCAGCTGCTTTTAAGGTCAGCTATTAGCCTAGACCCTCTGGGGCTTTCCTTTTGCTTCTTCCTTTGTTGCAAGTCTTTGTTTTCCTTGGTTTATGATGTTTTTGCTGGATGGTTTCTTCTAGTATAATGAGAAAGAAGGTCAGTGGGAAGTGAATTAGAAACTTGGTTCGGGGCCTGTGTGGTGTCGTGGATGAAACTGCTGCCTATGTTGCCAGTGTGAGTCCTGACTGCTCTGCCTTCATGCAGCTGCCTGAGAATGACCTGAGCGGAAATGGTGAAGATGGCCCAGTTCCTTAGATCCCTGCACCCATGTGGAGGCCCAGGCGGAGTTCCAGCTTCTGGCTTTAGCCTGGCTGTTGTGGCCATCTGGGGAGTGGACCAGTGGATGGAAGAAACGTGTCTGTCTCTTCCCTGTGTGTTGGTTTTAGTTTTAAAATACACACATACATGCCTATTTTTCGTCAAAAGAATCTTGGTTTTGTGGAGAGCTTTTGTCCTTAGTTTGGTGATGTTTAGAAATTGAAATGATGTGAGCCTGAGTTGGTTTCATGATGAGTAGAGCTGCTGCCTGCACAGCCGCCAGCCCGTTGCTCAGGTCCTGGCTGTTGTACTCCATGCAACCCCTGCTGATGGCCTGGGACAGTCAGCGGAAGAAGGCCCAGGTTCTTGAGCCCTTGTCGCCTGTATGGGGGACCTGGATGAAGCTCCTGTGGATGGAAGAGCTCTTCTCATTTCACTTTCAAATAAGAGTCTAAATTTTAAAAATTCAGTTATGGAGCATTTTAGTTCAGTAAAATCATGGGAAAGGTTATTTGTTTCTTTGTTTCTATTATTGCTGCTGCAAGTGTATGTTAATTCTTATTGCATTGTGATTTATGTGAGCGGCAGAGAATCAGCAACAGGGAGATGTCCCTTCCACTGAACGCTGTCCACATGTCTGCAGTTGCTAGTGCAGGGCCCAGCCACATCCAGGAGTCAGGAACTCAGGCTGGGTTTCCATGCGAGTGGAATCTGTCAGCTGAGCCTCATCTGCTGCCTTTTATGTTACATATCCTGAAGAATTTAGTTAGATACAGAAATTAGTCTGTTCTTCAAACCAGGCAAGAGGTACAAATTGAGTAAATCTGTTAAATGTCTAGTTTCAGTGTAGGCACCCTAACATGAATTAAACTTTAGCGTTTAAAACTTTAGAGAGGGGGTCCAGCATGGTAGGCTAGTGGCTAAAGTCTTGGCTTTGAATGTGCTATGATCCCATATGGGTGCGAGTTGTACTCCTGTTAGCTTTGCCTCCCATTCCCCTGCTTGTGGCCTGGGAAAGCAGTCAAAGACGGCCCAAAGTTTTGGGACATTGCACCCACAAGGGAGACCCGGAGGAGGCTTCTGGCTCCTAGCTTTAGACTATTGGCTCAGTTCTAGGTGTGGCAGCCTCGTGGGAAGTGAATCAATGAACAGAAGATCTTCTCTGTCTCTTTGTGTATCTGACTTTGCAATAAAAATAAATAAACCTTAACAAACAAACAATAAATAACCCCTTGAGAGGGACTGGCATGACGACTCAATGACTGAATGCTCACCTGGAAGTGCCAGGATCCCTTGTGGTTGAGTGTGTGTCCTGGCGGCTCTGCTTCCCATCTGGCTCCCCGCTTGTGCTCTGAGAAAGAGGAAGAGGGTGGTTCAGAACTTTAGGACCTTATCCCCCTGTGGGAGAGTCGGAAGAAACTTCTGGCTCGCCTCAGCTGTGGCCATTATGGCCACTTGGGTGATGAAGCAGAGGATGAAGATCTTTTCTGCCTCTCTTTCTCTGTGAATCTGATCTGCCTTTCCAAAAAATGAAGTTTTTAAATTAATTTTTTTTTTTTGGAAAGTGAGATATACAAAGGGAAGGAGAGACAGAGGGAAAGATCTCTGTCTGCTGGTTCACTCCCCAAGTAGCTAAAATGGCCAGAACTGAGCCAATCTGAAGCCAGGAGCTTCTTACAGGTCTCCCACATGGGTGCAGCATCCCAAGGCTTTGAGCCATCTTTGACTGCTTTCCCAGGCCTCAAGCAGGGGAGCTGGATGGGATGTGGAGCAGCCAGGACATGAACCAGTGCTCATATAGAATCCTGGCGTATGCAAGTTGAGCACTTTAGGCACTAGGCTATCGCTCTGGGCCCAAAGTAAATAAATCATTTTTAAAAGATTCTTGATTTTTATTACAAAGTCAGATATGCACAGAGGAGGAGAGACAGAGAGATGTTCTGTCTGATGATTCACTCCCCAAGTGACCGCAATGCCTGGGGCTACATGATCTGAAGTCCGGATCCTCCAACCTCTTCCAGCTTTCCCACATGGGTGCAAGATCCCAAGGCTTTGGGCCGTCCTCAACTGCTTTCCTAGGCCATGATCAGGGAGTAGGATGGGAAACGGGGCTGTCGGGATATGAACATGCAACCATATGGTATCCCGGCTCGTTCAAGCCGACGATTTTAGCCACTAGACCAGTGTGCTGGGTCCAAGAAATCAATCTTAACAACAAAATCAACAAAGAAGCTTCAGTAATTGTCCTATTTCTTGTTTGCCTGTAAACATTACAGGTGTCACTGTTGTCATTTAATTGTGGAACTCTAAAATCCCAGCCCAGAGCAATTTATGTATTTATGAGATAATGCTTGCCTCTACTTAAATAATAATTTTTACTCTTTTTTTTGTTTTTAATCTAGATTGTTGCCAGCAAAGGAGGTTTTGAAATACTCAGCGAAGAAAAGAAATGGTCCAAAGTCGATATCTGCTTGGGATATCTGCCAGGAAAAGAAGCTGGATCTCTCTTCAAAGTCTCACTAGGAAAGAATTCTCTACTCATATGAGCTGTTGCAGTCTGGTGGTATCAGTCTTATGGTGAGTTGCTGCCTTGTTCTTAGAAGTGGATCAATTGGTCCTGGTGTGGTAGCCTAGTGGCCTAAAACCCACCTTGCATGCACCAGGATCCCATATGCGCACCGTTTTATGTCCCAGCTGCTCCACTTTTCCTTCCATCTCCCTGCTTGTGGCCTGGGAAAGCAGTCAAGGATGGCCCAAAGCCTTGGGATCCTGCACCCACATGGGAGACCTGGAAGAGGCTCCTGCTTTCTGGCAGCTCAGCTGTGGCTGTTGTGGCCTTTTGAGGAGTGAACCTGTGGATGAAAGATCTTTCTGTAAATCTGGCTTTCCAATACAAATGAAACTTGTTGTGGGAGAATGTTAAAACTATTTTTTGTTGGAAAGGCAAGTTTAGGGAGAAAGATAAAGCTCTTACATCCATTGGTTCACTCCCCAAGTGGCCGCAGTGTCCAGAGTTGAGGTAGTTCGAAGCCAGGAGCCAGGATCTTCTTCCGGGATTCCCACATGGGTGCAGGGTCCCAAGGCTTTGGGCCATCCCTGTCTGCTTTCGCAGGCTCCAAGCAGGGAGCTGGATGGGAAGCTGGAGCAGCTAGGGCCTGAATGGTGCCCATATGGGATCCTGGAGCTTGCCAGTTAGGGATGTAACTGCTAGACTGCTGTGCTGGGCCCCACTTGATTTGTTTTTACTGGTGAGTAATATTCCCTTGTATGTGTGTACCTTATTGCTTGTTTACTGGTTGATGAACAGTGGATAGTTGCAGTGTTTGGCTGTTAGGAAGAATAATATGCCTGTTTAGGTATAACGCTTCCAGTGGACATATGTGTTCATTTCTCTTAACAGAGTGGAATTGCTAGGTGTTGTGTAACATTTGTATTAAGAAGAAAACTGTCAGAATGTTTTTCAAAATGGCTGAACCGTTTTTATATTATGCCCAGTAATGTGGAGGCTTGCGGTTTTTCCATGTCCTGGCAAACACTTGTTGTCACTTGTTTTGGTTCTGGCCATTGTATTAGGTATGCACTGGTATTTTCTTGTAGTTCTCATTTGCATTTTCCTAAAGGCTACTGATGATGCTTTGCATTGTTTAATGTTCATGTTAGTTGTGTGTGTATCTTCCTGAATGAAGTGTTTGTTGGGTTGGCTTTGTATACTTGTAAGAGTTTGTTATACTAAATACAAGTGCTTAATCAGAGACATGATTTGCAAAAACTTTATTCTTGTCTTTAATTCATGTTTTCATTTTTCTGATAGTATCTGCTTGAAGAATGGTTTGTAGATTCCTGTTTTCCTTTGATGGATTGTAGTTTTCGTATCATTTAGGAAGTATTTTTCCTTATTTATGACTATAGTCATTTTTTTTTCTCCATGTAGGATTTCTGTGTTTTTAGCTTTATTTACAAAGCATTTCCTTTTGAATTGACTTATTCCCTTATTTTCATTTTATTTGAAAGAGAGGAGAAGAAGTTTCCATCTGCTGGTTCCCTCCCAGCCAGGGTGAAGCCAGGAACTCAATCCAGATTTCCTTTGTGGGTGGCAGGGATTCAGGTACTTACATAGTCATCTGCTGTCTGCCAGGCAGGGAGCTGAGTTAGGAGTGGCGCTGGGACTTGAACTCAGGCACTGGCGTGTGGGGTGTGGGTCTCACAAGTGGGGTTGTAACGATTGGCTTTCACACTGAAGTTGATGGTGCAGCTTGCACTGTTTCTTTTTCTATGTGTATAAAATGTGAGGTACATAGGCAGGTTAGTTTTTGGGGATGGAGGGCATATGGATATTCAGTTGTGATGAGCACTGTGTAAACAGCATTGTTTTTCTGTTGATTTAACTAGGCTAGCTGTATTGAGATTCAGCTGACCGTGAATGTACAGTATTCTTTCTGAACTGTTTTGTTGTATTGGATTGCGATGGTCTTCCCTTACCCCCAGGCGTAAGTCAGTCTATGGTTTCATAGATTTTTTTCTGTGGTTTTGATTACCTGCAGTCAGTTGCATTAAAATATTGCATGGAAAATTCCAGTTTTAAGTGGTTTGTAGGTTTTTAGTTGTGTGGTATTCTGATTAGTGTGAAGAAATGTTATTGTGTGGGTCACTGTCCTGTCTGGAATGGGATTTATCCCTTTGCCCCTGTTTAGTATCTTAATTATTGGACTGGCTGTTATGCCTTTCCAATGCTGGTAATCAGATATGCTTTTCTTTTCTTTGTTTTTAAGATTTTTATTTTGGGGGGAAAGGCAGAGTAGTAGAGACACAGAGAAACATCTTTTGTATGCAGGTTGACTTCCTAAGTGGCCACAACAGCTGTAGCTGAACTGATGGAAAGCCCGGAGCCCAGAGCCTGTTCCAGGTCTCCCACATGGGTGCAGGTCCCAAAGACTTTCTAAAGCCACAAACAGGGAGCTGGATGGGAAGTGAAGCAGCCAGGACGCAAACTGGTGCCCATATGGACTCCTGACACATGCAAAGTGAGGATTTAGCCACTGAGCTTTTGCATCAGGCCCCCCAGATAGTCTCTTATTTTACAGAAATGATCTCAAAATACAACAGCAGTGATGTTGACAATTTGGATATGCTTGAGAGAGGTCATCATGTGTTCACCTAAGTCTTATTATAGTATTTTATTGTGATTTTTCTATTTAATAATTTTTAGTGTGGTACTGTACCTTGTTTCCTGGTGCCAGGCTCTGCATCTGTGTGATGGTGGACAGCTTTCTTAAATAGCCCTTGACTCAGTTTTCTCATCCTAAAAGATTGGGTAATGGTACCTATTCAGTGTGTTAATGTGAGAATTAAGTACTTTAAAAGTGGTAAGATGCTCAAATGGTATTGAAGTTAGCTGTTACTATTTGAACATGATTTATGTCAAAGAAATGTGAGTTGAAATAAGAATTGATTGGCCTTTACAAGACAGTATTATAAGAAAAATGAAAGTTGGGATTTAATATCAATTTGGGAGTCGTAAGTAACAGAATAAGTAATCCTGAATAGAATAGGATTGGATGAGATTCTACAAGTCCCTACATGAAAACTGTATGTTTTGATGTGTGCGCCATTGCGTTCAGGAGCTCTGAGCTGTGAAGTTCAGCAGCAGGCCCAGAAGAGGTTGAGTGCTCATGCGCAGATATCGCCAAAGGCCTAGGGGTTACAACACAGTGTCATCCTGGCTCTAGGTCCAACTTTTGCCTTTTAGTCCCTGACAGACCTCTTTATTCTGGATTCCAATTTTGGTGTTTTTCTTCCTTTCTTTCTTTTCTTTTCTTTTTTTTTTTTTTTTTTTTGGATGAGTGAGATTGTCTTTTACTGTTTATTTTATGGTTCAGTCCAAGGAATTCTGGGAAGATGCTTCTGAAGGATACTTGGAGTTAATGGGTTGGTAATGTTGAGTGGGGGATCAGCCTAAGGACCTTCAGGAATGAGGGTAAAATTGTATAATTTACTGAAATAAATTTTAGTATGCTTGCATCTTTTCTGAATTGTCAGTATTTGCATTTATGGTTTAGAAAGCTTAAAATTTTAAGAAATACATTGCTTTGGTATCTCTTCAAATTTTGTGACCCACATTTAATGCTGGTGTAGAATTAACCATTGAAGACAAATAAGGGTGGAGAGAGAGTGTGCAAGCGAGCAAGAGTGCTTCCATCTGCTAGTTTATTCTCCACTTGTCCCCATGTGGGCCAGGCCGGAACCAGGAACCAGGAACTCCATCCTGAGTCACCACACGGGTGGCTGGAACCCAACCCAGCTACTTTCTTTTCTTATTTAATTTCTTATTTTCTTTTTTGTTATACTTACATAGTTGAGGGATGAACTCCCACATGAGCCTCTGATCAGGGTGGGGAGGTTCAGGTTCAGACACTGAGGAAAGTGGGTAAGACAAATATTTACTTTTTCTTTTTTTTTTTTTTTCCTTCTCCTGTGTCCCCTGGGGAAGAGGGCAAGAGGGCCACTCTTTTTTTTTTTTATTATAAATTTTTATTTTGACATTCTTTACATAGTTAATTAGGGTAAGAAGGTTCAAGAGCTACAGGAAAGTGGATAATACTCGTATGTTTTCCATATTCTTACCTTCATGTTTAAAGGGGGGTATTAAGGGAGAAGACCCACCCAATTTCCCACCCTCCCCAGGTCCTGGATGTAGGGCATGCTCTGAGGTTCTTGCTCAAGTGGTTTTGCTATTGCAACAGTTATGAATTGCTGTCAGTCTTGCCACTCCAACCACTATGAGGTCTTTGAAAAATCTACTGATTGACATAGTCCATCGTAGCTGAGCTGGTTGTTTGACCTGTTCTGTCTTCTCTCGTTTCTTGGTTAGGGTTCTGAGTCCAGCATTTAGATTAGGAAGATCTCCATAGAAACTTCTTGTATGTGCTAACAAGTACAGGACCTGGCAAGGTCCATCGCCCCAATCAGCTGGTGGTTGCAATTGCTGGGTTGGTTCTGTTTTCACTCCCGACTTCCACTGGAACCAATGGGTATTGCAGTCCAGCCTGGATCTAAGAGGGCCACTCCTTGTTGTCAAACTACATCAGTACTTGGTGATGGGGGAGATGAGCATTTGATGCTCAAGGAGACCCCATTGTGGGGAAGTATTCCAAGGTGTTTCTTGAGTGATTTTGGTAGTTCTGAGAAGTTGTTGGTTTCAATGCACCAGGGTTGAGAATGCAGGAGAGAGAGGCATCCTAGCTCAGCCTGGCCCACCTCCAGTCCGAACTCTAATTCTCTCCAGTTGTCCCCTACCAGGCCTGTTCCCAGCCGCAGGTCTTGCATGGGCCAATTGGTGCTGTGACCAGTTTGTTAGAGTCTGCTTGCAGTCTTGACATTTTCCAGCAGGTGCAGCAGCCTATCCTATGTTACTAAGCGTGCGATTCCCAGAATTACATGTTAACAGAAAGCAGGATCAGAATGAATGTCAAACCTGGGGAGTCTGAAGGAAATGTGTGCATTCCAAGCAGCAACTGAAGCTGTGTGCCAATTGCCTTCCCTTCAGGTCAACATTTTATATGGACATATTTAATGTTAAATTCCAAACTATTGCTTTTTTTTTTTAATGTAATTCCGTAGGGTTAGGTCCACCCCCAGCCCTGGTTCTCTTGCATGCTGGTTGCTGTCATGGTTTAGCATAATGTGACCCATCCCCTTATCCAACACTCACTGTCAGATACTGAGATCTAGCCCTGTCAGACAGGTCCCCAGCCATGGATTTCATGTGTACAGCTGTGTGGTGGTCAGCAGTGTTCCATGCTAACAAGCCCAGCCCAAGTTTCCCATGTGGGCTGGTGCATCAGTCTGACCCTTAAAGATCTTTAGGTCTCTCCCCTCCGATCCACTGAGTCTCATTCCCCTTGCTTACCTGCAGTACAGTGTGCTTGTCATTGGGAGTCCCTCAGGATCCATTCCTCATCCACACAATACTCCCAGGATGGTCCTTCCTACCCCATATCTCCTTGCTCCTTTCTCTAATCAATCCACAAGCCTTGTGCCTAGCCCAGTCTTCGGAAGCCCAGTGGGTGGTGTGGTGGTCCTGTATTCTGCCATCCACCAGGGTCCCGAGCTCCTGTCATATATGCTAGCCTGGTGTCTTACCCCTCTACACACCCAAGATCCAGACCAATTGCGGGTTCCAGGCCTGGTTCACCAGCACACCAGAGCAGTGTGCTGACCTGGGGCTCTTTCTTCAGCTCTCCTCACCTCACCCAGGACCAGACACATAAGGAAATCCCCAGGTTCTCTCCACCTGCCTAGTGATGAGCTCCCGGTTCCCCAATGCCCACCAGTGTTATGCCCTTAGCCTTCCCCCAACTGAAGCTGCAGCCTCAGCCCCCTCACCCCCTCACCTGGTGCCCTGGGAGCATGGCAACAGGATGATGCCATCCCCTGGTGTGCCTAAAATGTTTTTAAAAACCTTAACTCTCATGTGGTGAATATATTTCAAATATGTGGTTTTAAGAAGACGGTATGGTCACCCTTTTCCTTCTCTCATATATTCTTCCTCCTTTCTTACATTTCTTTTATTTTTTTTTCCATTACTTCAAGTGGGCAGCTTATATCGTGGAAAGAAACCTCGAAGGCCTAAAGAAAGAAAACACTTGTGATGGGCAAAAGTGAGTATCTTAGTGTTAACATTTGTTTGTAAAGATTTATTTCTTTATTGGAAAGTTAGATGTACAGAGGAGGCGAGACAGTGAGAAAGATCTTCCATCCGATGATGCACTCTAAAAGTGACTGCAACGGCCGATGCTATGCCGATCCGAAGCCAGAAACCCGGAACTTCTTCTGGGTATCCCACCACAGGTGCATGGTCTTAAAGATTTGGGCCGTCCTCGACTGCATTCCCAGGCCACAAGCAGGGAGCTGGATGGGAATTGTAGCTGCCGGGATTAGAACCCGCACCCATATGGGATTATAGTGCGTTCTAGGTGAGGACTTTAGCTGTGAGGCCACGCCGCCGGGCCCTTAGTGTTAACATTTTAAAACTACTTTACTTACTTTCTTACTTTCTTAACTATGTAATTCTGTCATAAGGATTTGTAACAAGTTTTCCAGTGCATCTGGCCTCTTTCATTGTGAATTATCTACTCGTTATTTTTCCATTTGAAATACTTAGCTAAACTGAACTATTTCTTGGAAGAAACTTTTGTCACATACTTGTACAAATTTTGTTTTTCACTCTTTGATAATGATATGGTCCTAAGTCAGCAGCTTGTGTAGGTTCACTAAATTGGAAGCCACACTTTGCCCACCGATGTAATGCTATCTGCTCACTTGTGAAATAACTCCTTTCCAGGGATGCCTCTCTGCACGTGGGACCTGAAGTGGCAGTATGTCACATACCAGTCTCCTTCATGCCCCCTTAGAGCCCAGGCTGAAGAGAAACTCATAGTCTTGCAAGAGATGCAGCACAGACGTGTAGAAAAAAACGTAAGATTGTGAAGCCAGAGTTGCCGCAGTCAGAAGGATGGAATGTGAACGGCCGAAGCTCTGACACAGTGACGCTTGCAAGTAACAGCATCTTTTGATGACTCTTTGAAGAACAATCTTATTATCTCAAGTCCTAGTTTTGCCGTATGAAGACTGCAGCCCAAAGCAGAAGAAGCAGGAAGCAACTCTGGAACACTTGAGTGCTGCACTGTGGGGAGGGGAGCAAGAGCAACTCTTGTAAGATGGAGCCATGAGCAGCCAGCCTCTATGGGTGCTGGGGGAACTGGCTGAGCCCTCCTGGCCCTGGAGTGGCAGGCAAGATAGTTTGGGTATGGGGAGGCTGGCAAGCTGGCTCTGGAGAGGATGGTAATAAGGCTGTGGGCACAGGAGGCATAGCCAGAGCCAGCCAGACTGTGGAATGCCTGCGAGCTGGAGGCGCCAGCACAGTCGATGTGACCCTGGAGCAGCCAGCTGCCAGAGGGTAGCTGTGGGCACTGGCTGAGCCTGCCTGGCACTAATGATCAACAGGCAAGCTGGGGACTTAGGAGGCGCTACCAAAGCCAGCCTAGCCCTGGCTTGGCTGTGGTGTGTGGTGGCAGGGCAAGCAAGCTAGTTGAGCTTGGGAGCCTGGTCCTGGGGACAAGGGTTATTGCACTGTGGGCAGGAGGGTCACCGACTGAACTGGCCTGTCCCCAGAGTGGGAAAGCTGCTGTGGAATGGATGTGCAAGGTGTGCAGTGGACACAGGACAAGTGGACCTGGTGTTGGAGGAGCAGGCCAGTGAGTGGTGTGCTGGGGATGCTGGGTCACTGGGCTAGCCCTGCAGATCCTGGAGCAGCTGGCAGGGTGGGCGGGTGGCAAGGTGGGCAGGATAGGAGTGCAGTGGGGAGGGGTCCTGGGAGAGTTGAGCTGGCCATGCAATGGATGATGATAGTCCTGTGGGTGCAGGGATACCAGCGGAGCCAGCTTGGCAATGAAGCAGGTACTGGGTGGCTAGGGACACAGGGTGATCTGACCTATCAGACTTGGCCCTGGAGCAGCCAGCAGATGGCTTGGGGACTGGGCTGTCTGGTCGAGCACCCTCTGGCCCTGGAGCATATCCCATGCATGCTAGGCATGCTTATGGTGCTAGGGGAACTTCCTGCGGGCCACTAGAGCAGTGGGTGGGAGAGTGGCTTAGGCGGGCTAGAGTCATGTGGGGCAACAGCTGAGCCTGCCTGGCCCTGTAACAGCTTAGAGGCAAGCTGGGAAAGAGAGGGGTGTTCTGTGGGCCAGCCTGGCCCTGGGGTGGATGGAGGGTGGCAGGTGCACTGGCCATTGTGGAGTGGTCCTTGAGCAGCAGGGGATGGTGGTGGGACAGGTGGACATTAGGAGCTTGGCAAGCATTGGCAGAGCCCACCTGGTCTTGGAGCAACTCATGGCACAACTGGGTGGGTAGGCTAAAGGCATAGGGGTTTCCAGTCCAGTTGCCCTGTGCCTGGCTGCCTAGAATATTAGAAGTATGGCAGTCCCTGGAGGAGTGAACCTTGTCCTGAAGTGCCAGGAGGAATGACAGAGCATGCCAGCCTGGGACCCAGGGTCTCTGACAAAATGGGCCAGGTCCTAGAGCAGCAGGTGGCCATGCTGCCTACTGAGGGAGCATGGTCACTGGGCAATCCCATCCTGCCCTGGAGCAGCCGATGAGGTGTGGTGCTGGCAGGCTAGGGTTTGGGCCTAGTGACACCAGCAGAACCTGGCCCTGAAGCAGCAAATGGGACAGTATGCAAACCTGCTTTGTGTGGGCAGCCTTCAGCAGAGCTGGCCTTGAGGTGTTGCAGTGAACAGGTGGGCTGGGGATGCGATGGCTGCTGCCCAAGCCGGCGTGGCTCTGCAGCAACAAGTGGGGTGGCAGGGTTGACATGGTGGCAGGGTGGGCATGCTGGCTGTGGCTGGGTGCTAGCCAGCTGGTATGTCCCTGGAGTTGGTGACAAGTATCTGTAGGCAAGGGGTGTGGTGGGAAGGGTTGCTGATGGAGAAGCTTGCCTTCCCCAAGAGCAGCAGGGGCCAGCGGCTTGTTGTGCATGAGGCATTGGCCAAGTCCCGCTGACAGTAGAGGGGCTGGTAGGTGGGCTGGGAATGTGGGAGGCCACACATGAGCCATTTTTTCACTGAAACAGGCAAGCAGGGCAGTGAGGTGGACATGTGTGGCTGACCTTCAGTGACACTACCTACGAGGCACACTCTTGAGGGTCTGGGAAAAGCCGGAACCGCAACCGGACCCCTTATTGCCAAAAGCGGCTGCTTTTATACTCTTTCTCCACTGCTTTTTTCCCTGTAGATCTTCTCTGCTGCTTTTCTAGCCCTCTCTCTGCTGCTTTTTTCCCCGTTCTCCTCGTAGGCCTTATTGCTTTTGTACCCCTCTCTGCTGCTTTTCCCCCCGTTCTTGTCCCTGTACTTTTCTCTGCATAGGTCTTACTGCTTTTGTAACCCCTCTCTGCTGCTTTTTCTCCCTCTATGCTTTAGCTTTTCGCTTAGCTTTTCTACCCCTCTCTGCTGCCCCATTCTTCTCATTCCATCCGTGGTTCTTTTACTGGTCCATCTTATAGCTTTCAGTGGCTGCTTTTATACTGCTCTCTGGGACCCACTTCTCCCTGTGGGTCCACTTGGTGCTACCTGATAGGCCAGTTGCAATGACATAATTGCAGCGAGGGCATCAGCCTATCCCTGTGACTTCCTGTTTGCTTGCTGGTGAGACCAACTCCGCCTCCTGGCCCTGGGGAGGCTACCATCCTGAGAGGGCCTTTCCTATTCCTGGGACATGCTTTGGCACCCTGCTCCCGTCAGATGTGGGCATGCTCTGCGCCCAGGGTTTCAGATCCTATGGGCTGTTGCTACAGATTGCTGTCAGATGGGCCCAGCCCTAGATCAGTGGGCAGCCCTGCTGAGGGAGCAGGTGGGTGGCTGAGTGTACATGTGCCTGGAACAGTTGGTGGGGTAGTGATGTGGGTGGGCTAGAAGTCCAGGTGGCAGGCTGGGAACTGGAGGGGTGTCAGCCAGCTGGCCTGGCTCCAGAGTGGATGGTGGACAGGCTTGGGGTACTGGGGGGAGGGTAGAACCTCCTGAGCCTGCGTTGTCCTGGAACACCCTGCAGGGCAGCCAGGCAGGCAGGATCTAGGAACATTAGACACGCCACCTGTGTCTGCCTGGCCTTGGATCAGCCTGTGGGTTAGAAGTGCAGGGATCTGGTCCTAAAGTAGTTGGTGTGGAGCAGTGTGGTGCCCTAGAGGCCCAGTTGTCATGGCCACCAGTCTGTGGGAGTGTGTTACAGCGCAGAAGGTCCAGTGTCAGCCTGGCCCTGGAGTGCCAACCGGGGCCACAGGGTCCCTGGCAGAATGGGCTGGCTCTGAATAGCAGGCAGCTGAGTGGTCTGCTGAGGGAGTAGGATTGCTGGCTGATCCCCACTTGCTCTGGAGCACTGCATGAGCTGAGCCTACCTGGTCCTGGAACAGCAATCAGAGTGTTGGTGTGTCCTGACTGGAAGTATGTGGGGTGGGCTGAACCCTCCTGGGTGGGGCCTGGCCCATGAGCATGGGAGGCACTGGCTGAGGCCATGTGGACCTTGAGCTGCTGATGAGGCAGCTGGGTGGGTGAGCTAGAGGCATAGGGGTCACCTGCTGAGGGAGCTGTGCCTGTTGCAGTGACCACACCATGAGTGCTGGTGGCACTGAGGACCCAGGGCCCCATTATCCTGGCCCTGAGATGCTGGGGAATTGGAGGTTCGTGCTGGCTGGTGCCTCAGTGCTGGCAGCAGAATGGGCCCCGCCCTAGGGTGGCACATACAGCATGTGGTTTGCTGAGGAAACTGGGTAGATAGCCAAACTCAACTGTCCCTTGAGCAGCAGCAGGGTGGTGGACCTGGCAGGCTAGAGGCATGTCTGGCACTTGCCAATCAAAGTTGACCCTGGAGTAAGTGGCAAGCAGGACCTCAGGGTATACTGTCTGGGGCCCCAGAGACGCAGGAGAATGGGACTGTCCCCAGAGAGGCTGGTTTGCAATCAGCCATGTGAGGGAGAGGTCCCTTGCTGAGCCAACTGGCCCTGGAGCAGTGTAAAGGCCGATGGAATGGGTGCACCTGGAATCCCTGGTGCCAGGCAGCTGAGCTTTACTGGTCCTAGATCAGCTGGCATGTGGCCTTGTGTGTGTAGGAGGTGCTGCAGGAGCCTGTGTGGCTGTGAAGCAAGTCGGGCAGCAGGGTGCCATGCTGTGGTGTGGAGTGTCTGGTGAGCCTCCCTGGCCATGGAGCAGCCTGCGAGCATCTAGGCAGATGGGCTGGAGAGTCAGAGCTCATAGGCCGAGCTGGCCTGTGCCTCTTGAAGTGGCCACAGTGGGAGTGCTGGAGATGTGGTTGGCCCATGGCAAGTGAGCCTGGGTCTGGAGTACAGCGTGGTTGGGCATGCCAGCTGGGACTGTAGTGCCACCAGAAGAACTGGCCTGGCCCTAGGGAGGCATACAGCCAAGGAGTCAGCTGAGGGATTGGGGTGACAGGCCAAGATCAATTGCCCTGGAGTAGCAGCGGGGTAGCATCCACGCCAAGCTAGAGGTGTTTCTGGCAACAGCTCACCAAGCCTGGGCCTAGAGCACCAAGCCAGATGGCAGGCAGGCGTGCTTTGTGTCTAGGGCCTGTTGGCCAAACTGGCCTAGTACTGCAGTGAAGGACAGAAAGGCTGGGGATGTGATGGCTGCTGCCGAAGCAGGTGTGGCCCTGTGGCAGCAAGGGGGCATGTGGTAGGCTTGCACAATGTGCAGGGGCACTGGCAAGCCGGAATGGCCCTGGAGGAGGCAGCAGGTGGCTGTGGGAGCAGGATGGATGTGGGTTGGTTGAGAAGCCCACCTTGCCCTACTGCAGTGGATATGGGAGGCAGTGGTCTGAGGCTTGTGGAATGCCAGCTGAGCTCTAGCGGCTCTGGAGAGGCTGGTAGACAACCTGGGAGTGTGGAAGGCCCTGCCAGAGCCCCTTTGGCCCTTTATTGCCAGGCGGGATGGCAGCATGGGCATGTTGTAGGGCAGGGGATTCAGGTCCTGTGGGCTGGTGCTGCAGGTTTGCCTAAGAAAGCACCAGGATTACAGCGCCTTGTGGGCCAGCAGCTTGCTGAGGGAGCAGGGTTGAGAGTGCTGGAGGCCCCATAACTACTGTTTTGGCGTGGAAGTGCAGGCAAGGCACTATGTGCGCATGCTCTGGGGTGTGGGGGATTCAGTTTGTGTGGGCTGGAGCCGCAGGTGGCCATCAGAACAGACCCGGCCCTGCAGAGCCCACTGGTGAGCAGTGTGTTGAGGGTGAACTATCAGGGTGAGAAAATGATAATACGCTGTCTGTCAATGAAGAAACAGTAGATGACACTATTCATTCCAAGTATATCTGCTAATATTGACTTCTTTTGGTTTCTCTAATATAGAAATAAGGGAATTAATGAATTCTCAGGACTTTTAAAAAAGTACTTTGTTTTATTGCAAAGGCAGATTTCCAGAAAGGAGATACAGAAAGATCTTCCTTCATCTGGTTCACTCCCCAAGTGGCCGCAAAGGCCAGAGCAGAGCCAGTCCAGAGCCAGGAACTTCTTCCGGATCTCCCAGGTGGGTGCACCAAGCAGCAACTGACCCTGTGCCTCTTGGCTGCTCTCCCAATCCCATTCCTGGGCTCCCTGACCCTCACGGAGGTAAGGTGGAGGCAGTGTCCGCTGTGTGTGCAGATCAGAGCTCCACTGAGTATCTGAGTCCCCTTCCCTGGGTGAGGGCACCCTGCAGACCACTTCAGCATCTTGGGAACCCACCGTACCTCCAGCCACACACCGGGATCCAGCTCCTGGATTCCCAGACAGTGAGCTCCTGGACTGCCCAGCCTCAGTGCAGGCCAGCAGGGAGGTGGCTGAGCTCCTGAAAGATGTATTTCTGGTGCGAACTGCACCCCCACCCCTCCAACATTACTGGAGGTGGCCACCCAGCCCTGGCCACAGGCCCAGCAGCCCTGCAACAACGGCTCTCTGGAGTCAACCACTGAGCTGTGGCCACAGGCCCAGCAGCTGTGCAGGCTCTCTGGAGGAGGCCACCAGCCATAGTCACAGGCCTAGCAGTCCCTGGTCCCCATCCTCACAGCCTTGCTGGACGTGGCTGCACGCAGGCTGAGCATCCAGCAGCCTTGCTGGAGGTAGCTGCCCATCTGTGGTCACAGGCCCAGCACCCCGCAGCCCCCCTGGAGGCAGCAGCCCATTGTGGCCAGAGGCCCATTACCCCTAGTCCCTGACCTGGGACTGTGGAAGTTAGAGGAGGCTAATTTACAGGCCTCCCTGTTGGACTAGGGCAAAATCATGTAGCTTGATGAGACCTATTTCCAGGGCTCTGCCTCTCCCCCAAAACAGAGCTGGTCCAATGAGAGCATGGGCAGAAACATGAGGCATCAACTTCCCATGCCTGCCTTGGCTGTGGTGGCCCAGTGTGTCACCCACATTCTGCCCGGGACTTTACCAATGGTGGTAGTCATGACTCTCGGGAGGCCAGTGTGCAGCCACCAGAGGAGAGGTGGGCTGGGTGGCGCAGGTGTGCTGCTGTGGAGAGGGCGTGGAGGCATGGGTCTGCATGGTGGCAGGGTGGGGCAGCATGGGTCTGTGTGTGGGCCGGGCCTCGCAGGGTGGGGTGCATCTGAAACCAGAGAAGTCTTCTGTGGGGACAGCAAGAGACCCCAAGTTGTGGCATGAGGAAATCTTCCCCACGTGCAGACGAAGCTTTCTCACGCGGCGCACAAGTGGAGAAGCAGCGTGGGTCACCGTGCAGGAGTGGTGGCTGCAGAGTTCCCAGATGAACCCCAGATGTGTGGCAGTGGGTGGAGACCCCTGAGGAAGCCACCAGGAGGGGCCAGTCCATGGTAGGGCTGGGAAGGGGAAGCAGGAAGGGGCGTTCTTCCATGGGTGGCTGTGGTGGGGAGGGTATGTGTGCATGGAATGCAGGGTTGGCTGGAATCCCGGTCAGGGACTGGGAGCAGTGGTGGGGGAGCGTGGGATTCATCCTTGGTGCTGGGGAAGCACAGTTCAGCTTGGGGAGAAGCGCGCAGGTCTGCATGGGAGAGAGGAGCAGGTTGTTGGGCACTGGAGGGAGCATTTCCAGGACTTCCTTGGGATGTGAAGGAAGCATGGACTTCATCTGGTCAGCATGGAAGTGTGGGGTCTGCCTAGAGCAGGGAAGGAAGCTAGGGTCTGAGGAGGCATCGCCTGGGACCCCAGGTAGGGAGGATGCTGTCCTGAGCAGCTGAGGTGAAGTGAGACTGTACTTTGGAGTTGGTGGAGACCCGTAAGCAGGGGCGGTGCAGGTGGTAGGTTCTGTGTCCCAGGTGGTGAGCTCAGGTCATGCAGGAGGTGGGTGAAGGCAGCACAGACATGCTTGCACCATCATGGGATTATCATGTCATTTTTTAAAAGGATTCTTTTTTTTTTTTGATACTTATTTTAAGTGAAGGGTCTCACCACTCTCCCCCATTCCCTTCCATTCCCCCTCCTGTGATTTGTTCCTAATTTATTACAATGGCATACTCCTTCTTCCTTCTATTATAAGCTTAACTTCCTGATATATGTGTGTATATGTATGTAGGTGTGTATATGTATGTATGTGTGTATATAAAAATTTACAAAACATAAAATTTCCACCTCCGCCCAGGATTCATCTGGCATGCGATGCTTGGGGAGAAGATTAGTGTAAAGTTCTCCCAACCCCCAAGAGAGGGCTGGACCCCACCCAGTCAGCTCACTGACCAATGACAAGATTTCCGCTATATAAATGTTTATAGTGCTTCAAGGTTTGAGTCCTCCTTCCAGCATAGAGAGAGTCATTTTTTTTTCCTTCTAAATTTCCCATTTTCTTGGCCCCTCCTACTCACATAGCCTGTTCACTTAGACTGATGCCTACCTAATGCTGTGATATTGCCCCCTCACAGAGACATACCCCACAGCCTTAACTGGATGATATGGATGGAGGTCCATTTGCACCTGCGAGCAGCCAGCTGTGGTGACAGGTGCAGGGCATGGAAGGCGGCATGTCCGGGTGCAGGTGTAGGTGCAGGGTGGTGAAGGGAGCAGGTCCTCAGAGTAAATGTGGGGGGTGACTCAATGTGTAGGTCCCTTGAGTTCCTGACGCTTGGACAATGTGCACACCTCCCTTGTCAAAGTGGTGACCATCTCACTGCCTGCACTTCCATGGAGGGAAGACACTGTTCCTAGGTGTGTGGTAACTTGTGGTTCAGGCAAAATGCACATCCTGAAGGTGGTGGGTTTGGAGCTGGGATGAATCTGCCCACCTGTTCGCAGCTCTGCCCCAGGATTCCTCGGATCTGGCTGAAGTCACTGGCTGGCCCAGTCTCAATGAGGGCGGAGCGAGGGCGGGCCTGGCTGGCTCTAGTCCTATAGGAGCGGCTCGAGGGCGGGCCTGCCTGGCCCAGGGCCAATAGGAGCTGCGCGAGGGTGGCTCATGCGCAGCAGTTTGATTTCCACACACAGTTTGGGTCGGGCCAGTGGCTTACACGTGGTGGCTGGCGTCCTCCTGCAGCTGGCGGCGGGAGAATTTGGACGCCTCCAGCTCGTCCCTGGGCGCCCGCGGCCTGCAGGAGCCGGCGGACAGGCGGGCAGCCCGGGAGCCCGCGCTCGTGGTCCCGGTCAGGAGCCCCGGCAGCGCTGGAGCGGCGGCCTGGGTGAGTGTTTCTGGCGGTGGACCCCTGGTGCGGGAGTCCCGGGTGGTGCTCTGGGAGCCCCCTGGGCCCCCGCGGTGGAGGGAGGAGGGCGTTGGGGGCCGGGGGTGTGGGCTTGTGGGCGGCGGGCTGCGGCCGCCGGAGGAAGCTGTGGGAAGGGGCCGAGTGGGCCGTGTGTGCGTCTGCCCTGTGGGGTGCTGGGGTGTGTGGGGCGTCCGCGCTGTGGACCCTGCCTGGTGTCCGGCCGCGGGCTCCCGCCTGGTGTCCAGTTGCGGGCTCCCGCCTGGACATCAGCTGTGGGCACCTGCCTGGCCCCGAGATGAAGGCTCTCAGGACTTTTAGGTTAGGGGTGAGACGTGGACTGCCTCACTGTGGGAGTCATGAGTTGTTCCAGGATCAGTTGTTTCCACTCTGCAGGTGTGCTTGGCTGCACCAGGGAGGTGGGAAAAAAAAAAAAAAAGACAGAGGGATTTTTCTGTAAGGCCCAGGGGTTTTTTCTTCACTGAGCATCCCAGCCCAGGTGCCCTAAACCTCCTGCCCTCACACTGCCTGTCCCAGCAGGGAGCCCTCCACCCCAGGTCTGCACACTGACTATCCCAGCCTGGTGACCTTCCATCCCATCCCGGGCCATATTTTGACGAATGTATGAGGATACCTTATGAAGTTTGTATTTTGGTACATTTATTATGGCACACACAATTTTGAATTTATATAAGGGGATGTCTATAAAGTTCATAAAATGTAAATGTTAAAACCTGCATGAACTTTCCCACTTTTTCTTTTTTTTTTTTTAAGATTTATTATTTTTATTACAAAGTCATATATAGAGAGAGGAGGAGAGGCAGAGAGGATGATCTTCCGTCCAATGATTCACTCCCCAAGTGAGCGCAATTGCCCATGTTATGCCGATCTGTAGCCAGGATCCAGGAACTTCTTCTAGGTATCCCACAATGGTGCAGGGTCCCAAGGCCTTGGGCCATCCTCGACTGCAGGGGCAGGACAGGCAGGGAGCTGGATGGGAATTGGGGTTACCGCGATTAGTATAGGCACCCATATGGGATCCTGGTGCTTGCAAGGTGAGGGCTTTAGCTACTAGACTACTGCACAGGGCCTTCTCTATTTTTATTTATTGTTTTAAGTACAAAGTCTGTACCAATGTATTGCTTTGCCTTGATTTAAGATATTCGTACAGTTTGGAACTCTCTTCTTTTTTGATCAATTTTTAAAAGTGAAATCAAACACATTCATGATGACATCACTATAGACCCTCTCCCCTTTATTTTTTAAAAACTTATTTTTTAAAAAATTTACAGAGGGAGTGAGTGAGAGAGAGAGAGAGGTGGCAACAGAGATCATCCATCCACTGTTGAACTTCCAGAGGGCAGGGCTGGACCAGGCTGATGCCAGGAGCCAGGAGCCAGGAACTCTATGCCCCGACGTGGGTGACAGGGGGACCAAGATCTCGAGTCCTCTTGCACTGTTTTCTTAGACACACTATCAGGGAGCTGGACTGGAAGTGGAGCAGCCAGGGTCTGATCCAATCTTGATATTGGAAGTTGGAAGCACAGCTAACAGCTTAATGTGCTGCATCATAATGCTAGCTCCTCACAGTATTCTTGCTCTCCCCACCACCCAGGCCCCTGACACACCACCAAAGCCACAAAAGCAAACCTTCTGCCTCCCACTTGCTTTCTTTGGGACAAGGATAAAGACTTTTTTCCCGCTGAATTATTTCATCCCTACTTCCCAAATAAATGAAGGCCTGAGCTTGCTGATGCAAACTTTGAAAAACCTCAGAGAAAATAAAGAGCCTGGGGCCTGGTGTGGTAGCCTAGTAGCTAAAGGCTAAAATTTTTGCCCTGAATGTGCTGGATTCCTATATGGGCACCGGTTTTAATCCTGGCAGCCCTGCATCCCATCCAGCTCCCTGCTTCTGGCCTGGGAAAGCAGTCAAGGACAGCCCAAAGCCTTGGGTTGTCCCTGCACCCATGTGGGAGACCTGGAAGCAGCTCGTGGCTCTTGGCTTCGGACTGGTTCAGCTCCAGCCGTGTGGCTACTTGGCGTGTGAATCAGCAGACGACAAGATCTTCCTCTCTGTCTTTCCTCCTCTCTGTATATCTGCCTTTCCAATAAAACAAATCTGAAAAATACCCAAACATTCTCTGTGGCAGGTCTAGCTTTCCACAATGTCTCTCCCAAACAACAACCCCTTGGAGACTGTGATTTAATGATGCTTCAAGTTTCCATCTAGCAATCATTAAATCACAGTCTCCAAGAAATTTCAACAATAAACTATCTAAATTAGGTTGATCAATGCAAAATTCACAGACACGGCAGTTTCTGCTTCAACTGGCAAACTTTTTAGTATCACTGTTATCTAAATCAATTATCAAGAGAAACAGGACAGTGTAAAAATATTCAGCAAAAACTAAAGAATAAAAGAGCATAATCTTTAATTTTCCAAGATTTTCCATTGCTAAACAACTACATTAAGATCTGAAGAGATCAGGGCAACTTTTCCAGCCAAGTACCTGCAGTGGAGACCCTAAGGTGAACTATGTCAATCAAGATCTTGGAAGGATTTACTCAACCTTGGAACAACCAAATCAACAACACCTCAGTACTACTGGAACCCCCTGGGCGGCATCCTCAGAACATGCGTCACATTGGGGAGCAAGGATGGAGCTGAGTGGCCCTTCCACATCCCCAGGGACTAATACAGTTAGACTGCTGGGAGAGGCCCTCTTCCATTCTCTCCTCCCTTGTTCCTCTTACACCAAGAAAACAAATTTTTGGAATTGTCTCACTCACTTTGCCCCATTCCTGGATCCTTCCTAATCAGTCGTCCTCAGGGGCATGTGTCCTCAACTTTGTAAACATCAACAACAATAAAATACAATTGAATTACAACATTAAATACATAGCATATACATAACACCGTGTATGGGTTATACTGCAGCAAAATGGTATAACATAATATCTAATTGGGGCCTGGCACAGAGGCCTCGTAGGTAAAGATCTTGCCTTGAACTTGTCAGGATCCCATATTGGTGCTGGTTCTAATCCCGAAAGCTGCACTTCCCATCCAGCTCCCTGCTTGTGGCCTGGGAACGCAGTTGTGGACGGTCCTTCACCTGATGCAGGCCCACTACACAACTACATTTAGGAAACCAATTCCTTTACAGTACAAACCAAGCTAACTGAACGTTGACCTGCCTTTTATCTGTGTTGGAAATGTTCTCAGAAGGAAAAAAAAAAAACCATGTCCATGGGTACTCTCAAAACATGCAGAAGAACCCACAAGGGCCAGCACTGCGGTGAAGCAGGTTAAGCCAACTACAAGTGACACTGGCATTCCAAATGGACACCTGTTGAAATCCCAGCTGCTCAACTTCCAATCCAGCTCCTTGCTAATACGCCTGAAAGAGCAATGAAGGATGGCTGAGTGCGTGGGCCCTGCCACCCACGGGGACATACAGATGGGAGCTCCTGGCTGCTGGCTTCAGTATGGCCCGGCTCTAGCCATTGTAGCTATGTGAAAAGTAACTGAGCACTGAGAAATACCCCTCTCCCTCTTTGCTCTGAAACTCTCTCAAATACATAAACAATGTCTAACAACAAAATACTCCAAAAAACCCTCAAAGAGATTTAACTTTGAGCCAGTGCAATTTTTTGGTCCCCTATGTATCTAAATGAGAGATATTTCTTCAGTAGTCTTCTCTTTTTAACAAAAGGAACCAGGTTTCTGCAGATGGACTGAAACAGTTTGAATGTCAATGTTATAAACAGCTGTAAAATTGGTCTGATCAGGCAGTCTTAAAAAGTATGGTCCAAGAATGTAATCTAAATTACCAACAGATTATACCTAATGCTCATCTGTTAAGAAGGAAACTGCGAAAAGGTCAGAGTTTGCAGATTTTCCTCTTATATTACTGAGATCAGCAAACTTCAGTAGAAAATTTGAAAAACAAAAGAGGGTCCAGCACTGTGGCATGTTAAGCTAAGCCTCCCACTGCAGTGCCAGCATCTGCCATAGATGCCCACTTGAGTTCTAGCTGCTCCACTTCAAATCCAGCTCCCTGCTTATACACTGGGGAAGCAACCCAAGGCCTTGGACCCCTGCACCCATGGGGGAAACCTTGAAGTTTCTGGCTCCTAGCTTCTGATCAGCTGAGCCTCAACTGCTGCAGCATTTGGGGAGTGAACCAGCAAAGGCAAGATTTCCTTCTCTGATTTTCAAATAAAAAGAAAATAAATTTTTTTAAATTAATTTTATGTATTATATTCACTCTATGTAAGTTAAATCAAACACATTCAGAACCGTAACATCTCACAGCAAAATCTAGGAAGAAAAGTTGATTAACTAAAATGTCAACATTGAATTCTTAAATATTTTTTATGGATTTCTAAAGGAAGACTTACACCTGCCCTTCTACTTCCCCTTCATCTGCTCCTTAGTATCACAGATTTTCACCAACTGCAGTGGGAAAATGCAGACACAATACTTCATTGCTGACATCACCATCCAAATGATGGGGAAAAGTTCAGAACCACATTTTAACCTAAGACCGCATTTCTCAGTTTCTAATGAAGATTCTGACCTTACACTAATTTTAAAATCTGTTACGGAGTGGGCATCTGATGTAGTGTTTATCAGAGAGGACATCCACTTTGCGGTGCAGTACACGGTTAAAGCCCTGGCTCAAGCTCCCAACGCTGGCTTCCTGCTAATGGGAGGCAGCAGCAGTGGCTTCCTATGTAGGCTCCTGTCACCTACTCGGGAGACCTGGACTGGATTCTGGGCTCCCAGCTTGCGGGCACTGGGTGAGTAACCAATGGATGAGAGGTCCCTCTCTTCAATCCTCCTGAATATTCTCTTAAACTTAAAAATGTATCATTAGGGTCCGGGCGCAGTGGCCTAATGGCTAAAGTCCTACACTTGAACATGCCTGGATAGCATATGGGCAATGGTTGTTATCCCGTCAGACCTGGTTCCTATCCAGCTCCCTGCCTGTGGCCTGGGAAAGCAGTCAAGGATGGCCCAAAGCCTTGGGATCCTTCACCCACATGGGGTACCTGGAAGAATTTCCTGGCTCCTGGTTTCTGATTGGCTCAGCTCCAGCCTTTGTGATCACTTGGCGAGTCAGTCATTGGACAGAAGATCTCTCTATCTCTCCTCCTCTGCATATGTGACTTTGTAGTAAAAATAAATACCTCTTAAAAAAGTGTACTGCTAGGGGCTAGCACCCTGATTATGCTCCAGGGAAAACCGTGGATGATGCCCTCTGGCATGGGAAATCAATGAAACTCCTGGCTCCTTGCTTTGGCCTGAACCACTCTTGCCACTGCAACCATTTGGAGAGTGAACCAGCAGAAGCAATATCTATCTTTCCCTCACTCTTTGAAAACACTGCCTTTCAAATAAACAAATGAATAAATATTTACAAAAATTAACACATCGTTTAAAAGCATAATTTTAAATGATTTCCGGTCCCAGAGCGGTAGCCTAGATGCTAAAATCCTCACACTGCCTGTGCCGGAATCCCATACAGAAACAAGTTCTACTCCTGGCCACCCCACATCTATTCAGCTCCCTCCTTGTGGTCTGCGAAAACAGTCGAGGACAGTCCAAAGTTGTGGGACCCTGTACCTGCGTGGAAGAACTAGAAGAATCTCCGGGCTTCTGGCTTTGCATCAGAGAAACTCTGACCATTGCAGGTGCTTGGGGAGTGCACCAGTGGATGGAAGATCTTTCTCTCTGTCACTGCTGCTGTATATCTGATTTTCCAAAAATAAAATACATATTAAAACAATTATCACTCTAAGGTAGACACAAATTTTAGTAATACTAGTCTAAATTCTTCCCCCTTAGTTACTGAGCTATTGCTCACCCTATGAGATAATGCTTGCCACAACCACTAACCTGACTTACAAGCACAAATAAAACTGATATAAGCCATATAAGATTGCAGAGTAACAGAAATCCTCCAGTACATTCCATCTTAAGAAGCAAGAAAAAAAATGACAAGCTCAACACAGAGCACTACTCGAGGATACATAGGAAGATTCATGGGAAATAGAATCAGAAATTAAAGTTTGAATTTATATACTCCTTAAGACTTACTTCTTTCTATTGGAAAGACAGATTTAAAGAGGAGAGACAGAAAATATTACACAGAGTGGCTCACTCCCCAAATGCCCACAACAACTGGAGCTGACAATCTGAAGCCAGGAGCCACGAGTTTCTTGCAGGTCTCCAAGGTAGGTGCAGAGTCCCAAGGCTTTGGACCATCTTCGACTGCTTTCCCAGGCCACAACCAGGGAGCTGGATGGGAAGTGGAGTAGCCAGAACAGGAACCTAAATGGGAGGATTACCCTGTTCAGCTATTGCACCAGGCCCTGAAGTTGGTGTTGGGGCACAGACACTGAGGCAGAGCTGGCCAAGCAGACTGGCATCCACAGGGTACTACCATGGCAGCACTGTTTCCAATCCAGCTCAGTGCTAATATCCCTGGGAAGGCAATAGATAAGAGCCCAGTTTCGTGGGCCCTCTACTATTCATGTTGGAGACTGAACCTAGGGTTTCATCACCCTGGCTTGAGGATGGCCTTGCCCTAACGATTTGTAGCCATTTACGGATTGAATCAGCAGACAGACTCTCCAACACTCTGTGTTTGAACGAAATGAGCCACTCAAAATAGAATTTTATTTTGTTAAAAAAAAAAAAAGGAAAGGGCCTAGCACGATGGCCTAGCGGCTAAAGTCCTCGCATTGAACACGCTGGGATCCCATATGGGTGCCAGTTCTAATCTCGGCAGCTCCACGTCCCATCCAGCTCCCTGCTTGTGGCCTGGGAATGCAGTCGAGGACGGCCCAAAGCTTTGGGACCCTGCACCATTGTGGGATACCTAGAAGAAGTTCCTGGATCCTGGCTACAGATCGGCATAACATGGGCAATTGCGCTCACTTGGGGAGTGAATCATTGGATTCAATCTTTGATTGGAGTCAATCTTTGATTCTAGTGGGATCCACATGAGATGGTCTTTCTAATAGAAAAGATGTTTCTTCTGCTTTCTTCTAGCTTTTCCTATTTTATCCTCGTGAACTGTTTCATATCTCCACACATTTTTCTGATTGAAAGTATGCTAGCTCTTATCCTTCTGGAACATAGTACTCACCAGTATGCACTGTTTTAAGCAAGCAATAGCACCATTCTCACTCAGATGAGAAAGAGAAGGTAAACCATATGTTATAGAATTAAGCAAGCTGCTTCCGTTGCAACTGTGGAGTTTGTGATCACTTGGGTTGACATTTCTTGACTATCTGCTACATTCCATTACGCTGCCTCATGGTTAATCATTGTGATTCCTTCCTGGGCCTGGCCTGGTACTGTTACTATTAGTCCACTTACACAATGACAAAAAAACTCTGCTTACGTGTGGCCTGCGGATTAGTGAATTTTGATCTTTATTTCTGGCTGCTGTAGGGCTTTGTAAGCTTCATTAACCATATGTATTTTTGCTCTCAGCTATATTTAGCATGTCGTAAAACCGGATGTCCACAAATGCATGGCACGATCAAAATGTTCCTTGTGAGCCTGCTCACTGCCCTGTGTCTCCGTACATTCCCTGGTCATCCAGGGCCTGTGGCTTCTCACAAGGTATTTGACATGGTTCTGCCTCCTACAGTGCTGCAGGACTGGGGTCTTTTCAGCACCAGTTCTCGGCGAAAGCAAAGGGCGTGGGGAGGTACAACTGATGCTGGGGAGACTAACATGAGAGCCATGTGAGCGCTTTCCAGAAACAGCCTGCCTTGGGCCTTGATCTTCTCCTAGCTTCTCTGAGTCAGTGTGTTCCTATCAGTACTGAGGTGGAGGAAAAGAATGCATTTGTATGATGAAGCGTTTCTGGCCTTGGATACAGAGGTCAGGTTTAAAATGGAAACCCTCTGTGAACTGTTGTTACAGTAAGTTGGAGGGTCAATTCTTTAGAAGATATTAATACAGCTGATAACGGTGTTTGTTTCTGCATAAAAAAAAAAAATTGGCTCAGCTCCAGCAGTTGCAGCCTCCTGGGGAGTGAATCACCGGACAGAAGATCTTCCTCTCTGTCTCTCCTCTCTGCATATCTGCCTTTCCAATAAAAAAAAAAAATAGAAAGTTTTTAAATTGGATTTTATTGGAAAAGCAGATAGAAAGAGATCTTCCATCTGTTGGTTCATTCCCAAATGCCACAGCAGTCAAGGCTGGGCGGAGTAGGGCCTCAGAACTTGTCTGTGTCTCCTGGGACTCAAGGACTTGGCCACCACCCACTGCCTCCCAGAGCACATATTTGCAAAAAGCTGTAATTGCAAGCAGAACCAGGACTCGAATTCAGGCACCTAAGCCGCACCATCATGGTTGTAACAAACGCCTCCCCCTTTCATCAGAACTTAAAGATTTCTAGAGATGCTGGGCACCTTCTCCCTGCCTTTCTCCTGACTGTCGTGGAATGTCTCTTCTGTGTTCCATGGAATTTCTACTATTGAACCAAGGTGGAATTCCTGGAATATATGCCCCTTGGTTGTGCTATGCTTTTTCAAAGTATGAATTCAGCTTACTAATATTTCACAAATTATTTTTATATTGACATTTACAAGGAAGACTGTTTTCTGTACTTTTATTTCCCATTATTACAAGGTGACAGGACCTGCTTAGCAATGTTTCATTGACTGTGAAGGATAACAAGCAGTGGAACATGGTGAACTTTAGCTTTGAAGTCCCACATACCTTGTACGTAAGGTAACATAAGGCTCCATACTGCACACTCCTGAAAAGAAGTGACTAAGTCAGGATTCATATTCAGTCTTGAGGAGTCTGTTGCGTAAGGGGGAAATGGCCTATGCATTACAGAATACAATCATCAGTATTGATAACTCCTCCTCATGCCCCATGTAACCTTTCACACTCATTAGTAAAATAGCCACAACATGGCTAAAATAGGAGGGTTTTTAATTCATCTTTACTATCATTGGAAAGAGTTACATAGAGAAGGAGACACAGAGAGAAAGCTCTTCCATCCACTGGTTTACTGCCCAAGTGGCCACAATGGCCAGAGATGAACTGATCCAGGAGCCAGGAACTCTTCCGGGTCTGCCACACAGGTGCAGGATCCACAAGCAGGGAGCTGGAAGAGAAGTGGGGCTGCCAGGATTAGAACCGGCGCCCTTATGCACGTGCACATACGGGTGCCAGTTCTAATCCTAACCATCCCGTTTCCCATCCAGCTCCCAGCTTGTGACCTGGGGAGGCAGTGGAGGACGGCCCAAAGCCTTGGGACCCTGCACCCACGTGGGCGACCCAGAAGAGCTCCTGGCTCCTGGCTTCAGATGGGCTCAATTCCAGGTGTTGTGATTACTTGGGGAGTGAACCATCAGACGGAAGATCATCTTGTATGTCTCCTCTTTTCCCTATATATCTGCTTTTGCAACAAAAATGAATAAATAATAAATCTTTTAATTTTTACTTTTTTAAAAGATTTATTTTATTTTTATTGGAAAGGCAGATATACAGAGAGGAGAGACAGAGAGGAAGATCTTCCGTCCGATGATTCACTCCCCAGGAGGCTGTAACTGCTGGAGCTGAGCAAATCCGAAGCCAGGAGCCTCTTGCGGGTCTCCCATGCGGGTGCAGGGTCCCAAAGCTTTGGGCCATCCTCGACTGCTTTCCTGGGCCACAGGCAGGGAGCTGAAAGGAAGCAGGGCTGATGGGATTAGAACCGGCGTCCATATGGGATCCTGGACGTGCAAGGCGAGGACCTTAACCACTGCACCATCGTGCCTGGCCCAAATAAATCTTTTTTAAAAAGGTTTTGAATAAGATCCTTTGTGCATCTCTCCCCTTTGTCTGCAGGTCCCAGCGCAGCAAGCAGCCCCAGTCCCCTCCAGCAAATTCCCTGGGCCCGGAGAGGAAGCACAGCCAGGTACAGTGGGTCAGGGAAGAGGAATAAAAGGGTCCCCGACCATGGCGGGGCGTCCGGCAGAGGAATCCTGCGTGGTGCTGATGCGCAGGGACTGACGCATGGTCACTTCCTGCGAGGTGCTGCGGCCTGCAGCCTCAGTCAGCGAAGAAACAGCAGAGGAAGAGGACGCACTGCTGGGCTCTCTGTGGGGAGTAGTTTCTCCGGCCCGAAGATGCGCTGCTGGCCCTTGAGTGGACGTTAGGGCTCGTGGACTCCAGCTGACCCTCGACCCACCTGCTGTCCACCTGCACCTGACCAGAGGAGGGCCTCGTGGTGGCCACCATGTTGGACCCACATGGGTGCCTGTGGTGCAAGAGGTGGAGTTGGTGTAGCCCCAGAGTGCCTGGTCTTTGAGCCTTGCTGAGTGTTCACAGACCGACTGGGCTTCACCAGCACCATGCGAACTCTGAGGGCAAAGGGACATCTACAAGGTAAGACCCCCAGGGCACAGGGGTCCTGGAAGGGGAGGGTGCTGCTTGGCCCTCCCGTGTGTCCAGGAGAGCAGGTGGCGGCTTGTCCTTGGGTGGGGGTCCATCTGGGGAGGGGGTGGCTTGTCCTTGGGTTCAGGGTCCAGCTGGGGAGGGTGCAGCTTGTCCTTGGGTGCAGGGTCCAGTTGGGGAGGCCATCTACAAGGTAAGACCCCCAGGGCACAGGGGTCCTGGAAGGGGAGGCAGCGGGGGAGCTTGTCCTTGGGTGCGGGGTCATGCTGGGGAGGGTGCGGCTTGTCCTTGGGTGCAGGGTCCAGCTGGAGAGGGTGCGGTTTGTCCTTGGGTGGGGGTCCAGCTGGGGAGGGGGTGGCTTGTCCTTGATTGCAGGGTCCAGCTGGGGAGGGTGCGGTTTGTCCTTGAGTGCAGGGTCCATCTAGAGAGGGCACGGTTTGTCCTTGAGTGCGGGGTCCAGCTGGGGAGGGGGCGGCTAGTTCTTGGGTTGGGGTCCATCTGGGGAGGGGGTGGCTTGTCCTTGGCTGCGGGGTCCAGCTGGGGAAGTTGCGGCTGCTTCTTGGGCTTGTACTTGACAGAAAAAGGGTTTGATCATAGGCCCCGATGTGGATCCTTGCATGCACCAGGATCCCATATGTGCACAAGTTCATATCCCGGCAATTCTGCTTCCTCTTTAGCTCCCTGCTTATGGCCTGGGAAAGCAGTCAAAGACATCCCAAAGCTTTGGGATCCTGCAGCTGTGTGGGAGACCTGGAAGAGGCTCTGGGCTCCTGGCTTCAGATTGGCACAGCACCAGCTGTTGCAGCCTCTTGGGGAGTAAACCAGCAGACGGAAAATCTTCTTGTTTGTCTTGCTCTCTGTATATCTGATTTTTTGGTAACAGTAAATCTTAAAAGAAGTTTAATTATGATCTGCAGAAGGGGAAGAAATGTTTATTGTATTGTTTGATTCTCATTCTGTCACCGTTTCTCTGGTTTCCTTACAGAGCTCTGGGGAACATGAGTGCAGTGAAGAAGTTTCCCATGAAGATGAGGAGTTTATGGGCATGTCCCCTCTCCTGCAAGCCCATCATGCTGTGGAAAGAATGGAAGAGTTTGTGTGTAAGGTAAGATGGCGGTATCCTCTCATTTCCATGCTGTGTATTTGGTCATTGTCACCAAGTAGACACCGCGAAGCAGAGTGAGTCCTTTAGCATTCAGTTTCCTATGGGAAAAATGTGTGGTAAAATGAAGGCAGGGGGAGTCTTCTGAATTGTTTTAGAAAAGTTTTACAAATAAATAGTAAAGATTTATTTATTTTTGTGTAGAAGGGAGAGTTACAGGGAGACAGAGCAAGTGAGAGAGAAGGATTTTATAGTCACCTTATTGTGTGGTGGAACCCAAAACCTCCTGCCACCTAGCTACAATCCAGCATCTATGAACCAACCTTTGCCCATCCTTCCCTCCCCACTTGCCACCCAGCTTTGGTAAGCGCAAGTAGATTTGTAGGTTTTGTGAGCGTTCTATGTTTTTAAGTCAACATGTGAGTAGATCATGTGATGTTTGTGTTACCGTGCTTCACTTGGTGTTGTCACCTAGGGTTCAGTCAAGGTGTTGTAAATGACAGCATCTCATCCTTTTATGACTGAGTTACATTTCCATGTTGACACACCCATTTTCTTTAGACTTTCATCAGTACAGGGATCCTTAGGTTGTTTCCGTGTCTTGGCTCTTGTGGAGTGCAGACAGCTCGACGGATGAATTTCATTTCCCTTTGGAATTTTCCCAGTTAGTGGAATTGCTAGATTGTATGGTGATTCTAGTTTCCAGTTGTTGAGGCAGCTCTGTACTGTTTTATGTATCATCCCACGAACAGTGTGCAAGGATTCCCTTTTCTCTATATCTTCTCCATCAGTTTTTGTAAGACAGAGTAGGGGACTGGCAGTAAGTGATGCAGTTGCCCAGAACAGCTGGCATCCCTTATGGGTGTGGTTTGTGCTCTGTGCTGATAGCCTGGGGAAGCAGGAGAGCATGACCCTATTCTTTGGGCTCTTGTACTCACAGGGGAGACCCAGACTCTTTTGGCTTAGGCCTCCATGCCATGGGGAGTGCCTGGCTCCTTTCCCAAGCCTGGCTTTCTGATAATGCTCAACATGGAAGCCTACGGGTGAGAGCTCACACAAGTTTTTTCCATGCTAGCCACATGGGAGAAGTGAATTGAGCTCATGGCTCCTGGTGTTTGACTGGTGTTGCCTGTGGTAGTTAGGTACTTTTATTCCTTGGCAAATAAACGCTTGCATTTCTCCCCTTGGGTTGCAGGGACATGTATGGCCACACAGAACTTCCCCTGGCAAGGAGAGGAAGCACAGCCGGGCACCTGGGGTCCGGGAAGAAGAAGAAAAGGGCCCCCAGTGGCGGAGGGTCCTGCGTGGTGCTGACGCGGAGGGAGTGGCTGCATGGTCACTTCCTGCGAGGTGCTGAAGCCCCGCAGCCTCAGCCAGCGAAGAAGCAGCAGAGGAAGAAGACGTACCACTGGGCTCTCCAGGGAGGAACTGTTCTCCTGCTGAAGATGCACTGTGAGCTCCGGGAGAGGACATGACAGGGCTCATGGACTCCAGCTGCCCTTTGTCCCACTTGCTGTCCACCTGCATCTGACCTGGGGAGGGCCTAGTGGTGGCCGCCATGGTGGACCCACTTGGCGCCGGCTGTGTGCCAGGTGGAGTTGGTGCCGCCCCCAGAGTGCTTGGACTTTGAGCCTCGCTGGAGGAGTTCACAGACCTACTGGGCTTCACCAGCACCATGCAACCTGTGACCAAGAACACATCTACAAGGTAAGACACCCGAAGGTCCAGGGTTCCAGGAAGGGGAGGTGGCGGCTTGGCCCTAACCCATGTCTGGGAGTGCAGGCCAGGCGGCTGCTTGTCCTTGGGTGTGGGGTCAGCTGGTGAGCCGGTGGCTTGGCCATCAGTAGGGGTGCAGGAGGGGCAGTGTCCACTTGCACTTTTGAGGGGCTTAGGGGCTTAGGAGGCTGATTCATGGCTTAGCCCTGAGTGTGGGTTCCTGGAGACCAGGCGTTGGCTTGGTCTTCAGTGCAGGAGGAAGGGTAGGCAGGGGCTTAGCCATCAGCATGGGGTCCGGGTGGGGAGGCAGTGGCTTGCTTTCTGTGTGTGGTCCAGCAGGGCTAGCCTCAGCTTGGCCCTGGGTGCTGGGTCTGGAAGTCATCCCGTGGCTTGGTCATTGGCTCGGGGTCCTTGAGGGCAGGTGGTGTGTTGGTCATTGTTGGTGTCTTTGAGCACAGGCCTGTCCTTGGGGTTATATTGGAGTCATTAAGGGCTGCTGGTGGCTTGCTGTCTTTTTGAGGACCCTGAGGGCAAGGGTAGCTTAGCGGTCAGCAGGGGTGCAGGAGGGGAGGTTGTTGCTCAGCTTCTTGCAGGGTTTACCAGGGTGGGCCGTGGTTAGCACTTAGTGCAGGTTCCTGGAGGTGAGGTTGTGTGTTGGCCATCTGCCATCCCAGGGTGTTGCTTGAGTGGTTTGGGCAGTTTTGACTTGATTGCATCAGGGCTGAGAAGATCTTTTCCAGATCCACTAACTGACCAAGTCCACCTTAGTGCATCCACAGACCCAGGCACTTGCTGCAAGCTTGGCCAGGAGAATGGTCTGTTCTGTTCTGCTTTCCATTTTCTGCTGTGGCACATCCCCATCTGGCTGAGATGAGCTGGCTGCCCTGTCCCCCATGTGCAATGGGGCACACTGTCCAAACATGGCACAGGCCTCAGCACCTGAACAGGCCCAGTCCCCATTCTTGTGCTTTCATGAGTTTGTTTCTTTGCTTTTGAGTAAGCTAATGCTTGTTGTTTTGGATTCCTTTTAAGACAACTTACCAATCTCTTGTAACAAGAGAGGAATGGAGGGAAAGAGAGAAGCAATGAATTGGATGCCAAGTGTAGCAGCCGGGACCTGGAACTGTCAGCCCTATGGGATCCCAGTGCTTGCAAGGTGAGGATTTAGCCATTGAGCCATTGTACCCTGGATCTCTCTCTCTCTTTTTGTAAAAATCCACTTATTTCTGTTGGAAAGAGTAACACAGAGAGAAGGAGAGACAGAGATCCTCCATCCATCATCAAATTTGCCAGATGACCATAATAGCTGGGGCTGAGCCAGTCTTTCTGGGTCTCCAGTCTTTCTGCATGAATGCAGGGGACCAAGGACTTATCCGTTCTTTATTGCCTTCACAGCCACAAGCTGGGAGCTGGATGGGCAGTGAAGCAGCCAGGACACCAGCTGGCACCTGAGTGGTATGCCTGCGCCACAGGTGGAAGCTTAGCCTACTGTGCCATAATGCTGGCCCCCAATTTATCACATTTTAGTTGAGTTTTTGATTAAGTCAATTATTCCAGTGATTTGTCTTCACTGAAAATTTCATTCTCTCTCTTGTTCCCTGTAGGAGTGGTTTTGTAGAGATAAGTAGTGAAATGTCAGAGTTTCTGCTAATATTCTGGTTCAAGTGTGTGCGAGGGCTAGTGTTGTGGCACAGTGCGCTAATCTACCATCTGTAGTGCCGACATCCCACATGGCCATGTTGCTGTTTCCTGGAGTTATCTTTGCTGTTCACTCCAGACCAGCTGCTTTTAAGGTCAGCTATTAGCCTAGACCCTCTGGGGCTTTCCTTTTGCTTCTTCCTTTGTTGCAAGTCTTTGTTTTCCTTGGTTTATGATGTTTTTGCTGGATGGTTTCTTCTAGTATAATGAGAAAGAAGGTCAGTGGGAAGTGAATTAGAAACTTGGTTCGGGGCCTGTGTGGTGTCGTGGATGAAACTGCCGCCTGTGTTGCCAGTGTGAGTCCTGACTGCTCTGCCTTCATGCAGCTGCCTGAGAATGACCTGAGTGGAAATGGTGAAGATGGCCCAGTTCCTTAGATCCCTGCACCCATGTGGAGGCCCAGGCGGAGTTCCAGCTTCTGGCTTTAGCCTGGCTGTTGTGGGCATCTGGGGAGTGGACCAGTGGATGGAAGAAACGTGTCTGTCTCTTCCCTGTGTGTTGCTTTTAGTTTTCAAATACACACATACATGCCTATTTTTCGTCAAAAGAATCTTGGTTTTGTGGAGAGCTTTTGTCCTTAGTTTGGTGATGTTTAGAAATTGAAATGATGTGAGCCTGAGTTGGTTTCATGATGAGTAGAGCTGCTGCCTGCACAGCCGCCAGCCCGTTGCTCAGGTCCTGGCTGTTGTACTCCATGCAACCCCTGCTGATGGCCTGGGACAGTCAGCGGAAGAAGGCGGAGGTTCTTGAGCCCTTGTCGCCTGTATGGGGGACCTGGATGAAGCTCCTGTGGATGGAAGAGCTCTTCTCATTTCACTTTCAAATAAGAGTATACATTTTAAAAATTCAATTATGGACCGTTTTAGTTCAGTAAAATGATGTGGAAGCTTATTTGTTTCTTTGTTTCTATTATTGCTGCTGCTGAGAGTGTATGTTAATTCTTATTGCATTGTGATTTATGTGAGCGGCAGAGAATCAGCAACAGGGAGATGTCCCTTCCACTGAACGCTGTCCACATGTCTGCAGTTGTTAGCGCAGGGCCCAGCCACATCCAGGAGTCAGGAACTCAGGCTGGGTTTCCATGCGAGTGGAATCTGGCAGCTGAGCCTCATCTGCTGCCTTTTATGTTACATATCCTGAAGAATTTAGTTAGATACAGAAATTAGTCTGTTCTTCAAACCAGGCAAGAGGTACAAATTGAGTAAATCTGTTAAATGTCTAGTTTCAGTGTAGGCACTCTAACATGAATTAAACTTTAGCGTTTAAAACTTTGGAGAGGGGGTCCAGCATGGTAGGCTAGTGGCTAAGTCTTTTCTTTCACTGTGCCATGATCTCATATGGGTGCGAGTTGTACTCCTGTTAGCTTTGCCTCCCATTCCCTTGCTTGTGGCCTGGGAAAGCAGTCAAAGACGGCCCAAAGTTTTGGGACATTGCACCCACATGGGAGACCCCCGAGGAGGCTTCTGGCTCCTAGCTTTAGACTATTGGCTCAGTTCTAGGCTGTGGCAGCCTTGTATAAAGTGAATCAATGAACAGAAGATCTTCTCTGTCTTTTCTCCTCTCTGTGTATCTGACTTTGCAATAAAAGTAAGTAAACCTTAACAAACAAACAATAAAAAAAGCCCTTGAGAGGGACTGGCATGACGACTCCATGACTAAATGCTCACCTGGAAGAGCCAGGATCCCTTGTGGTTGAGTGTGTGTCCTGGCAGCCCTGCTTCCCATCTGGCTCCCAGCTTGTGTTCTGAGAAAGAGGAAGAGGGTGGTTCAGAACTTTGGGACCTTATCCCCCTGTGGGAGAGTCAGAAGAAACTTCTGGCTCGCCTCAGCTGTGGCCATTATGGCCACTTGGGTGATGAAGCAGAGGATGAAGATCTTTTCTGCCTCTCTTTCTCTTTGAATCTGTTCTGCCTTTCCAAAAAATGAAGTTTTTAAATTAATTTATTCTTTTGGAAAGTGAGATATAAATAGGGAAGGAGAGACAGAGGGAAAGATCTCTGTCTGCTGGTTCACTCCCCAAGTAGCTAAAATGGCCAGAACTGAGCCAATCTGAAGCCAGGAGCTTCTTACAGGTCTCCCATGTGGGTGCAGCATCCCAAGGCTTTGGGCCATCTTTGACTGCTTTCCCAGGCCACAAGCAGGGGAGCTGGATGGGATGTGGAGCAGCCAGGACATGAACCAGTGCTCATATAGAATCCTGGCGTATGCAAGTTGAGCACTTTAGGCACTAGGCTATCACTCTGGGCCCAAAGATAAATAAATCATTTTTAAAAGATTGTTGATTTATATTACAAAGTCAGATATGCACAGAGGAGGAGAGACAGAGAGATGTTCTGTCTGATGATTCACTCCCCAAGGGACCACAAAGCCTGGTGCTACATGACTGAAGTCCAGAATCCCACGCCTCTTCCAGGTCTCCCACGTGGGTGCAAGATCCCAAGGCTTTGGGCCATCCTCAACTGCTTTCCTAGGCCACGATCAGGGAGTAGGATGGGAAATGGGGCTGTCGGGATATGAACATGCACCCATATGGTATCCCGGCTCCTTCAAGCCACTAGGCCAGTGTGCTGGGTCCAAGAAATCAATCTTAACAACAAATGCAACAAAGAAGCTTCAGTAATCATTGTCTGATTTTTTGTTTGCCTGTAAACATTACAGATGTTACCTTTGTAATTTATTTGTGGAACTCTAAAATCCCAGCCCAGAGCAATTTATGTATTTATGAGATAATGCTTGCCTCTACTTAAATAATAATTTTTACTCTTTTTTTTTTTAATCTAGATTGTTGCCAGCAAAGGAGGTTTTGAAATGGTCAGCGAAGAAAAGAAATGGTCCAAAGTCGATATCTGCTTGGGATATCTGCCAGGAAAAGAAACTGGATCTCTCTTCAAAGTCTCACTAGGAAAGAATTCTCTACTCATATGAGCTGTTCCAGTCTGGTGGAGTCAGTCTTATGGTGAGTTGCTGCATTGTTCTTAGAAGTGGATCAATTGGTCATGGCGTGGTGGCCTTGTGGCCAAATTCCCCACCTTTCATGCACCAGGATCCCATATGGGCACCCGTTTGTGTCCCAGCTGCTCCACTTTCCCTTCCAGCTCCCTGCTTGTGGCCTGAGATGGCCGAAAGCCTTGGGATCCTGCACCCACATGGGAGACCTGGAAGAGGCTCCTGCTTTCTGGCAGCTCAGCTGTGGCTGTTGTGGCCTTTTGAGGAGTGAACCTGCGGATGAAAGATCTTTCTGTAAATCTGGCTTTCCAATAAAAATGAAACTTGTTGGGGGAGAATGTGTTAAAATTATTTTTTGTTGGAAAGGCAAGTTTAGAGAGAAAGAGAAAGCTCTTACATCCATTGGTTCACTCTCCAAGTGGCCGCAGTGTCCAGAGTTGAGGTAGTTCGAAGCCAGGAGCCAGGATCTTCCGGGATTCCCACATGGGTGCAGGGTCCCAAGGCTTTGGGCCATCCCTGTCTGCTTTCGCAGGCTACAAGCAGGGAGCTGGATGGGAAGCTGGAGCAGCTAGGGCCTGAATGGTGCCCATATGGGATCCTGGAGCGTGCCAGTTAGGGATGTAACTGCTAGACTGCTGTGCTGGGCCCCACTTGATTTGTTTTTATTGGTGAGTAATATTCCCTTGTATGTGTGTACCTTATTGCTTGTTTACTAGTTGATGAACAGTGGATAGTGTTTGGCTGTTAGGAAGAATAATATGCCTGTTCAGGTATAACACTTCATGTGGGCATATGTGTTCATTTCTCTTAACAGAGTGGAATTGCTAGGTGTTGTGTTACATTTATATTTATTAAGAAGAAAACTGTCAGAATGTTTTTCAAAATGTCTGAGCATTTTTACATTCCGCCCAGTAATGTAGAGGCTTGAGGTTTTTCCATTTCTAGGCAAACACGTGTTGTCACTTGTTTTGGTTATGCCATTGTATTAGGTATGCACTGGTATTCTCTTGTAGTTCTCATTTGCATTTTCCTAAAGGCTACTGATGATGCTTTGCATTGTTTAATGTTCATGTTAGTTGTGTGTGTATCTTCCTGAATGAAGTGTTTGTTGGGTTGGCTTTGTATACTTGTAAGAGTTTGTTATACTAAATACAAGTGCTTAATCAGAGACATGATTTGCAAAAACTTTATTCTTGTCTTTAATTCGTGTTTTCATTTTTCTGATAGTATCTGCTTGAAGAATGGTTTGTAGATTCCTGTTTTCCTTTGATGGATTGTAGTTTTCGTATCATTTAGGAAGCATTTTCCTTATTTATGACTATAGTCATTTTTTTTTTCCTCCATGTAGAAGTTCTGTGGTTTTAGGTTTATTTACAAAGCATTTCCTTTTGAGTTGACTTATTCCCTTATTTTCATTTTATTTGAAAGAGAGGAGAAGAAGGTTCCATGTGCTGGTTCCCTCCCAGCCAGGGTAAAGCCAGGAACTCAATCCAGATTTCCTTTGTGGGTGGCAGGGATTCAGGTACTTACATAGTCATCTGTTGTCTGCCAGGCAGGGAGCTGAGTTAGGAGTGGCACTGGGACTTGAACTCAGGCACTGGCGTGTGGGGTGTGGGTCTCACAAGTGGGGTTGTAACTATTGGCTTTCACACTGAAGTTGATGGTGCAGCTTGCACTGTTTCTTTGTGTGTGTGTATAAAATGTGAGGTACATAGGCAGGTTAGTTTTTGGGGATGGAGGGCATATGGATATTCAGTTGTGATGAGCACTGTGTAAACAGCATTGTTTTTCTGTTGATTTAACTAGGCTAGCTGTATTGAGATTCAGCTGACCGTGAATGTACAGTATTCTTTCTGAACTGTTTTTTTGTATTGGATTGTGATGGTCTTCCCTTACCCCCAGGCGTATGCAGGTTGACTTCCTAAGTGGCCACAATGGCTGTAGCTGAACTGATGCAAAGCCCAGAGGCAGGAGCCTCTTTCAGGTCTCCCTCATGGGTGCAGGTCCCAAAGGCTTTCTAAGGCCGCAAACGGGGAGCTGGATGGGAAGTGAAGCAGCCAGGACACCAACTGGTGCCCATATAGGCTCCTGACACATGCAAAGTGGGGATTTAGCCACTGAGCCATAGCATCAGCCCCCCGCCCCCCATATTCTCTTATTTTATAAAAATGATCCCAAAATACAACAGCAGTGATGTTGGTAATTTGGAAATGCTTGTGAGAAGTCATAATGTGTTTTCTCTCACAGGAAAAATGAAATGAAAATAAGATATTTTTTTGATCAATGACCACATTCTCCTAAGTCTTATGATAGTATGTTATTGTGTTTATTCTATTTAATATTTTTTAATCTGATACTGTACCTAATGTATAAACCAAACTTTTGTAGAAAAATACTATAACTTGTATTTCAGACATCCTTTGGTGTTGTTGGAATACCTACTCTGTGTTGTGGTCCTACTGTATGTGTCTGTGCAGATCTCAGTAACACACTACTTTGAGCACTGTAGCTTGAAAGTAACTTTGGTGTTTGTTAGTGGGAATTACGGTTTTTCCAAGTTTCCCAGCCATTTAAGCTTCCACATGAATTTTAGAATGATGTTTGAATTTCTACCCAATAAAAAAATTCTGACATTTTGATAGGGATTTGCCTTTTGTCTGTAGATGAAATTGTAGTGGAATTGTCATCTGGTTTCATGAAGTTTTAGAAGGTTTATTGGGAATGTGTTGTTCTCCACTGTTTGTCAAACCTGATTTTGCTCAGGAAACACTTTCTGTGCTCTCGTCTTTTAGGGAGTGCTGACACCTAATTTAGATCTTAAGGAAAAAGTGGAACCTGATTCTTCTCACTGATACCCAAACTTCCCCCGAAGCTGGCACCAGGATGCATCATTGGCCAAAGAGAACAAGACGCCTAAAATCTCAGGTATCAGTGTCCATAAGCCATTTTTCCCAAGAGTTTTGGTTTCATTGACTCTTTTTTATTATTATTACACTGCATTATGAGACACAGTTTCATAGGCTCTGGGATTCACCCGGCCCCTACCCATACCGTCCCCCACATGGTGGATTCCTCCACCTTGTTGCAGTATTACAGTTCAAAATCAGTCAAGATTCTTTCATTGCAAGCATATACCAAGCATACAGTCCAGCATCTTATTGTCCAGAAAAATTCTACGGTTTCTTGGGGAGACTATCTCTGGTCTGAAGGCAGAGCTGGCAGAATATCATCCCAATCAACTAAAAGCCCAACATAACATCAACAGCAATTTACATCATTATGGAATTAATTGATGTGGTATTGAGTAACCAATATGTTAAAAATACAAGTTCTTAACCTCATCCTGTGATTATTTCATTGAGTTTCAATTTTAGTTTATATACATCGGCTTCTATAAACCTTAAAATGGCTATAGGGTACAATTCAGCTGTCTTGTGTCTATGTTCATTTTAGTATTTAGCAGTGTATTGTGTGTAAAGCATAATTTTGCTGACCTTGGCAGATTTTAGGATAGTCTAAACTGGCTTATAACTCTAATAAGACATATGTCAGCAGTTGAGCTATAAAACAGTTTTAGGATGGGTGTGCACAGCAATCTTCTATACCTTAGTGAGGAGTAACTAATCTTTGTGTCTAGGCTAGTAAGGTATGTGTGGGTCCATGCTGACCATTTCCTCCTGGTTCTAAGTTTTCCTTGTTGTTCTCTATCTATTCTATTCCTTGGATGCACATCTACATTGTTTCCATGGTTATGGGAGGCCATTCATGTAATGTTTGAAACTTTAAGAGATACTGTCTTTTCTTTGGGATGGGTTGGAGAAGAAATTGTGAAAATCCTTCTAATCTGATTTAGAAGGCTGTATGAATTCTGAAGTGGGCTGAGTGGGAGAACCTGGGAAACTCTCCTAGTGGGTCATAACTCTCACTGATGATCACATGCTCCAGGCCTGGGGTCGGGCAAGCTGAGTAAAGTAGCTCCAACTGTTGGCTAATGTGTGGATAGTGCATGGAAAGGGTGGACTGGGCAGGGCTGAGCAAGCCTAGGCTCACCAGCAGGAACAGAAATCAGGCTGGAGCACAGGGCATGACAAGCTAGGCTCCTACATCGACTGGTTTTCATGATGCAGGGATGCCAAGCCACAGAATCTAAGGCAAAGGCGAGGATAGGTGAGGGGCTATGCCAAGCTGGATTAGAGCAACCACTGGCACATGTGTGATGTATGGCTGGGGACAGGCATGTTTGGGTAGCTAAGAGGACACCCAGGCTGTGTTAGGGCTCCTATTGGTGTGTGCTGGAGCCGGATTGGGGGCTGTGTTCTGGTTTGGATATGGCTGCAGTGTCCCTTGGCACAAGTGTGGATTGGGGCTGGCTGCACTGAGCCGGACTAGACTCTAGTACTAACGGGTACTCTGGAGGACCAAGGTAGAAGTAAGATGGGCTATGCTAGGTCTCTGCCACTGCTGAGCCATGTGTGAGCTATGTCTGAGTGAGGATGAGCCTTGGCTGGGCTGAAACATCCAAGAGTAAGAACCAGAACAGGTTGAATACCAATCCAGAACGGCCACTGTTCCTGCTATGACAGGAGGTGGACTAAGCAGAGCTGGCTCATGGACCCACTGGTGTGTGCAAGATCTGGCACTGGGAGAGGTTCTGATTGGGGAGCCTAGAAAACTCCCCTGTCAGAACAGAGTTCCTGCAGGTGAGGGCAAGAACCATGATAGGGAGCAGCACAGACCAGGTAGGGAAAGGTACCCACGGGCATACATTTGGCATAGGTGGGGGCAGACAAGAGTGAACCTGTTCACATCAGCCACCTGCAAATCAGAGCACTGGAATAGAGTGTGGGTGGGACCGGGTTCAGTTGCAACACATACCAGTATGCACAAGGGCTAGGACTAGGTGCCAGCTGGGCTGGGCTAGGCTGCAAACCGCACAAACAGGAGCTGGATTTGGAAGTGGGGGTGGGCCAGGCTGGGCCAGGTGACAGTACCTACTGGCAAATGCTGAGATGAGGCAGGCCACGACAGACTGAGCCATAGCATTCAACTAGGACACATGAGAAACAGGGGGCAGGGTACAAAGCTGGTATGGGGAATGTGGAGTGCTCCACTGCTGGACCACCACTCCCATTGGAGAGCGTGAGTTGGGATAGGGGCAGACCAGACTGGGCAGGGTTACAACATAAGTGGGCCTCATGTGAGCTAGATCAGGGAAAAATCAGGCTGAGCTGACTTTGTACTGGTGCAAGCATAAATCAGAGTGGGTGAGGGTTGGTTGGGCTTTTTTGCAGCATCAGCTGGCAGAGGCTGGCACTCGGGGCTAATTCTGTCAAGTTAAACTGCAGAAGCACCTGGAGAATGCATGATCCGGGAGTGGGAGTGGGCCCATAGGGAAACAGTGGGCACCTCCCTCTTGGGTTACCACTTCCACTGGAGAGCGTGAAAACCAGGACTGTGGCAGACGTGGCTGGACAGAATGGCACCCAGCAGAATGTGTGTGGGCTGGATAGTGGGGCTGGATTAGTTCAACTAGGCTTCAATGCCCATTGATATGTATGAGAGCTGAATGGGATGTGTAACGGACTGGGCCAGTCTACTGTACATACTGGCAAGCACGGGAACCAGGGCAGGGGGCAGGCCTGTTGGGGGTTATTGCGCATTGCTCAGACTAGGCTGCAGCTCCCACTGGTCTATGTGAAGGCCAAGTGTGTGTTGAGCAGGATCAGGCTGGACTTCAACACCCATTGGTTGTTGTTGAAGATAGGGTTGGAAACAGAGCTGACTCAGCAGTTGCAACCACATTTATTTCTATGAGTACTTTTTGTATTTTTCCAAGTATAAGTATTCTGCTTTTCAAAAATTTGTCCTCCTAGTATCCTTTTTTATTGTGAGTGTTTTATTTTATGAAATTACTATTGGGAGGAAGGGCCTGGCATTGTGACCTAGCAGGTACAGATGTGGCCATGATGTTGGCAGTCCACATGGGTGCCCTTTCAACTCCCATAAGTCTAGTTCTGATCCAGCTCCTTGCTACTGGCTGACATAGCCTAAGGACTTGGGCCCTTTCTACCCTGTGGGAGACCTAGGTGAAGTAATGGGGAGTGAACCAACTGTGCTTCTCGCTCTCTGTTTAACTTTTGAAATAAGCACATCTCCCATTAATGTCTACAGTGGCAGAGACAGTTAATCCTAAGAGAGGGGTTGGAGTCCGAGAAGGTGTCTTGGTTCAGCAGAGCTAAGGGCGCTGGGTGCCGACTGACAGGTGGATAGACTTGGGAAAGGGAGTTGTTGCTAAGGGGGTTTATCCGGAGGAGCTAGCAGCTTGAGTGGAACTTGCCAGAGATAAGAGGGAATGTCAGATAGTCCTGGAGTTGACTTGCAAGGTGGATGGAAGAAGATGGATAAAGACATTAGGCTGTTTTTATTTTTTAAGATTTATTTTATTTTTATTGTAAAGTCAGATATACAGAGAGGAGGAGAGACAGGAAGCTCTTCCATCCACTGATTCCCTCCCCAAGCAGCCGCAACAGCTGGAGCTGCACTGATCTGAAGCCAGGAGGCAGGAGCTTCTTCTGGGTCTCCCACGTGGTTACAGAATCCCAAGACTTTAGGCCATCCTCGACTGCTTTCCCAGTTCAGAAGCAGGGAGCTGGATGGGAAGCAGGGCTGCTGGGATTAGAACCGGCACCTGTATGGAATCCCGACGTGTATAAGAAGAGGATTTTTGGTGCTAGGCTATGGTGCCAGTGCAACATTAGGTTGTTAATGGCATGGTAATGGTTACCATGCAAAGTGGATTTGCAAACTTTTAAAATGTTGTATATCATTTTGTTAAAAGAATATCTTGGGCGCTGGGCATGTAGCCTAGTGATTAAAATCCTCACCTTGCCCGCACCAGGATCCCTTTTAGGCACCGGTTCTGATCCAGGCAGCCCTGCTTCTCATCCAGCTCCCTGTTTGTGGTCTGAGAAAGCAGTTGAGGGCAGCCCAAAGCCTTGCATCGTGTGGGAGACTCAGAAGAATCTCCTGGCTCCTGTCTCCTGGCTTCGGATTGGTGCCACAGCTCTGGTGGTTGCGGCCACTTGAGGAGTTAATTAACAGACAGAAGATCTTCCTCTCTGCCTCTCCTGCTCTCTGTATATCTGACTTTCCAATGAAAATAAATAAGCATCTAAAAAAGGAATATCTTGTGCAGAATCTTAGCATATAAAATGGAAAATGAAGCACTGAAAATTGCTGTGGGTGATTAAATTGTTCATGCTTAAGTGAGGGGGAAGGCTGTGATCTAGTTTTAGAGCAGGCCTGGTATATTATCTGTTTGCTATAAGTATTGATGGAATGGAAAAAGAATCTCTGCAAAATAGAAAATTTATTTTGCTTGCCATATAGGTGAGAATCACAAAGACAGAAATGCAAGGCCAGCTGAGAGATAACAAAACATGAAGAACATTGGTCTGGCCACGGTAGCCTAGTGGCTCAAGTCCTTGCTTTGTGCACATCTGGATCCCATATGGGCACCAGTTTGCATCCTGGTTGTTCAAACTCCCTTCCAGCTCCCTGCTTGTGACCTGGGAAAGCAGATTAGGATGGCCCAATGCCTTGGGACCCTGCACCTGAACGGGAGACCCAGAAGAGGTCCTGGCTGCTGGGTTCAGATTGGCTCAGCTCCCGCCATTGAGGTCATCTGTGGAGTGAACCAGTGGATGGAAGATTTTTTTCTCTGTCTCTCCTTTTTTCTGTAAGTCTGGCTTTGAAATAAAAATAAATAAATCTTAAAACCATTAAAACAGCGGGTATATAGAATAGCAGTATGGAAAGTGTTATTGATCTTAAGTTTGCTTGAAGGCTGCCTTATATGAGAAAGAACATGTGGTGGTTGTCCTTTTGGGGTTGACTTATTTCACTGAGCGTAATAGTCTCTATCCGGACCATTCAGTTGCAGATGGTAGAATTGCATTCTTTTCAATGGCTTAGAGATTTTTTTTTTTAAAGATTTAAAAAAATTTTTTTTATTGGAAAGGCGGATATCCAGAGAGGAGAGACAGAGAGGAAGATCTTCCGTCAAATGATTCACTCCCCAAGTGAGCGCAACGGCCCATGCTATGCCGATCTGAAGCCAGGAGCCTCTTCTGGGTCTCCCACACGCGGTGCAGGGTCCCAAAGCTTTGGGCCATCCTCGACTGATTTCCTGGGCCACAGGCAGGGAGCTGGATGGGAAGTGGGGCTGCCGGGACTAGAACCGGCGCCCATTTGGGATCCTGGGCGTGCAAGGTGAGGACCTTAACCACTGTGCCATCGTGCTGGGCCCAAGATTTTTTTTTGATATTACATCATCTTCACAACTTATCACACTGCTTATGCAACACTGTATTTGAACCTTAAACTTCATTCATTTTTGAGTTATTATTTTGTCTAATGGAGATATTATGCCTAAACCTTTACATTTTAAAATGCATTTTTTAAGTTTCTTGCTAAATCTCCATTTTAAAAAATTAACATATTTATGGATGTGTAGGAAGTTTTACTGATTATGAATTTCATTTTCACATGGAAAATAGAAGTTGTAATCAATATTTTATGATGAAGAGCGCATTGCTACTAGAGAGTTGTAAGAGTGACTTGATATTCTGACTTGGTGATATACCTAGATGCTCTTACTGTTTGTTGAGATGAGAAAAATTGAAAGAGCGTTGTGTCTGCGGGACATGTTAAGTTTGTGGTGCACGTGGAATTTTAAATTAGAGTTGTATAGTAGGCATTTGTGAATGAAGATGTGGTGTTCTAGAGAGAGTTCTTGGACTTTTATGGAGAGGAAAGGAGGGCGTCAGGAATCCGGATTCTGGAGTCAGACTGGGCTTGTTGCCTGGTGCCAGGCTGTGTATCTGTGTGATGGTGGACAGTTTTCTTAAACAGCCCTTTCACTCAGTTTTTTCATCCTTAAAGATTGGGTAACAGGTATCTATTCAGTGTGTTAAAGTGAGAATTAAGTACTTTAAAACTTGTAAGATGCCCAAATGGTATTGAAGTTAGCCTTTCCTATTGAAACATGATTTATGTCAAAGAAATGTGAGTTGAAATAAGAATTGATTGGCCTTTAGAAGACAGTATTATTATAAGAAAATTGAAACTTGGGACTTAATATCAATTTGGGAGTCATAAGTAATATAATAAGTAATCGTGAATAGAATAGGATTGGATGAGATTCTGCAAGTCCCTACATGAAAACTGTATGTTTTGATGTGTGCGCCATTGCGTTCAGGAGCTCTGAGCTGTGAAGTTCAGCAGCAGGCCCGGAAGAGGTTAAGCGCTCATGAGCAGATATCGCCAAAGGCCTAGGGGTTACAACACAGTGTCATCCTGGCTCTAGGTCCAACTTTTGCCTTTTAGTCCCTGACAGACCTCTTTATTCTGGATTCCAATTCTCTCTCTCTCTCTCTCTCTCTCTCTCTCTCTCTCTCTGCTGAGTCAGATTGTCTTTTACTGTTTATTTTATGGTTAAGTCCAAGGAATTCTGGGAAGATGCTTCTGAAGGATACTTGGAGTTAATGTGTTGGTAATGTTGAGTGGGGGATCAGCATAAGGACCTTCAGGAATGAGGGTAAAATTGTGTAATTTACTAAAGTAAATTTTAGTATGATTCCA